>NC_048223.1:21152470-21168582 GCF_002007445.2 Ailuropoda melanoleuca | reverse complement strand
AAAATAAAATAAAATAAAATACTATACAATTTTAATCTTATGAATCGAAGAAGGAGGTGAGGAAAGGGAGGGCAGGAAGGAGGAAGGGAGGGAGAGAAAAAAAAAGAATAAAGACAGACAAAAGGAAAAAGAACTTGAATATTAGAATCTAGCAAAAGAAGCATCTTAAAACAACATGAACTGTCTCAAACTAAAATTCTGCAGTTTCAGGAAAGGGTTTTCATGAGATACTAGTATACACTTAGAGTCAGAGCCAGATTCTGCCATCTTTTACCTTTGAGAAGATAAACTGTCTAACTTTTCTTAACTTTAGTGTCTTCCTCTTGTAAGAGAGGAAGTGATTATTCCTTCACATAAAATACCTAATCTAATGCCTGACATGTAAAGACATTATTCATTAATCATAATTTTATGAGTTCCTTAATTATTTTCATATATTTCCCTTTCTGGGACTTGACACTCAGATCAGTTAAAAACTGTACAAAGGTTTGTGATTCAGGAAACTAATTTATATTGTATTCTAATTCTAGGGATACATTCATCATTCATTCAACAAATATTTGTTGATCACATATTATGTGCCAGGCATTGTGCTAAGTATTGAGGGAAGAAAGGAGGGAGGGAGGGAGGCAGGGAAGGAAGGAAATGTGAGTCAGATGGCGACAAATGCTATGAAAGCAAAATACAGCGAGTTCGGAGAATTAGCAACGATGAATGAGAATTTTTTTCATTAGTGTAATTTAAATTAGCATTATCAGGAAAATCTTCTCTGATAAAATAACATTTGAAGAGAGATCTAAGGGAAATGAGGGGTGATCCATTTGGATACATAAAGGAAGTATTTCCAGGCAGAAGAAAGAACAAGTTCAAGGACACTGAGTGGGAGCATATTTGTGGAATAGCAAATACAACCCACAGGATGGAACATAGTGATCAAGGGAACCTTGGTGGAGATGAGGTCACAGAGGTAGTGTGGGAGAGCCTTCCAGATCATTCAAGGAGAGGAAGCCTTGGTAAAGCTCTAAATTTTGCTAAGTGTAATGTGATGGCCTGGGTTCATGTCAAGGGGTAAGTATTCTGACTTCTATAATGAAAGGCCCACTTTGGCTATTTTGTATACAATATGGAGAACACGGGCCAGACTGAGAAGAACAGTCAGAGGCTATCCCAAGAGTCTATTTAAAAAGAGATGATTTGGACCAGGGTGGTAGCAATGGCTGTGGTGAGAAGTGGTCAGACCTGAAGCATCTTTAGGAATAGCTGAAAGCATTTGCCAGTGGGCCAATTGCAATGGGAAAGAAAAAAGGAATCAAGAAATGGTGCCAGTTGATTTTATGTTAGAAACTAGAAGGGTAGAGGCACACTTTATGAGATGGGGAAAAGAAAGGAACCCTGCAGATTTGAGAGATTTCAAGAGATTGGTCTTACATATGCTAAATTTAAGAAGCCCATTAAGCATCCCAGAGAAGATGTGAAGTAGGCAGCTGAATAAATGAGTCTGACGTATAGATGATATCTATACTGAAGATATAAAAGTGGAGTTGGCAGGAATTAGATCATTCAGGAAATAAGAATCAACAAACCAAAGATGAGGTCTGAGTACTAAGTACAAGGGATGTCAACATTTAAAGGAAAATTCAGGAGAAGCCATTGAACAAGAGTGAGAAAGAGTGGCCAGCGAGGTAGGAGGAGAACCAAGGTCGTCATGAAAGCACGCAAACTAATCACACGTTTCCAGGTCAATGCTAAGTACATTTTATGTTTTAAATATGATTTGCAGTATAGATTTTTAAATGAATCAATATAATCATGTTTTGAGTCAGGAGCCTCTGGAGAAGATGTTCACGGTGATGTTGTACACACTCTACTTAAAAGGATGACCTTAAAAATACCAGTGTGACTTCCACCCCCATTTCCCTACCTTGGTTAGGTGCAGATGTGTGAGATGGGGAGTGAGATGAGGGGCTAGATAAATCAATGAGTCTTTCAGCAAAAGTCTAATTACTTTTAGTTCAGATGAACTTAGTTTTACTATAAAGGTATTCTTTCATCATCAAACTAATTTAGCCATATTACAAAGCACTAGGAAACCAAAGACGTAGTAAAACTATTACCCATCATTCAACCCTTCTCAGTCACTGGTAATATTTTTAAACTAGTTTCTAAAATTTTTTGCCAGTCACATAATAAACAATCATGAATAATCATGTAACGGTGAAACCAGTTTTATTCACTTGTCATTACATGGCCAGGTTAATACGTTCTGTCCAATGAGACATTTAGATAAGTCAGTTTGAAGATATCCAGTAAGATATTTTCATTTCCATTGAAAAGCAATATAAAAAGAGAAATGCTCTTACCATCCAGGCCATTGTGCCCTTTTACCTTCTCTTACTCCAAATTCCTGCCTTGGAACTTAGTGGTGATATTTAAAGCTTTGTCAGTCATTTTGAGACCTTGAGACAGCTTTTCTGTATACGGCAGAACTAAAGGATGGAAAAAGTCTGGATTTTTTTTTACACCTTTGAATATCAAAACTAACGCCAGCATTTATATTTAAAGTAATTATGGATAAAGCACATAAGCCTGTATGTACTTATTGTCATTTTGTTACATGTTTTCTGGCTATTTTTGTAGTTCCTCTGTTTCTTCTTCTCTTTCGCTCTTTTTCTGTGGGTTGATGACTTTCTTTAATGGTGTGCTTATATTTTTTTCTCTTTAGTGTATTTACTAAGGTTTTTGCTCTGTGGTTATCATGAGGCTCACCAATTAATTGTGGTAACATTCTTTTTTTTAAGATTTAAATATTTATTTATTTGAGAGAGAGAGAGAGCATGAGTGCAGGTGAACACACCCAAGGGCAGGAGAGGCAGAGGAATAGGGAGAGGAGAGAAGCAGACTCCCTACTGAGTGAGGAGCCCAATGTGGGGGCTCGATCTCTTGGCCCTGAATCATGACCTGAGCCAAAATCAAGAGTGGGACACTCAACCAACTGAGCCACCCAACTGCCCCACATTCCTTTTTTTTTAATTGTTGTTGCTGTTCACCCACTTCATCCATTTCTCCACCCCGCCCCTAACCCTCCTCTAGCAACCACTAATCTCTTCTCTCTGAATTTATGAACTTGATTTTGTTATTATTGGGGAGGAGAGCTTTAGATTCCATATATGAGACATCATACGGTATTCGTCTTTCTCTGTCTGACTTGTTTCATTTAGCATAGAGCCCCTGAGGTCTTTCCACATTGCTGCAAATGACAATATTTCATTCTTTTTGTGGCTAAAAAATATATCACAACTTCTTTACCTATTCATCCAACAATGGGCACAGGTTAATTTCCTATCTTGGCTATCGTAAATAATGCTGAAATGAACATAAAGATGCACATATATTTTTGAATTAGCATTTTTCTTTTCCTCAGATTAATACCCAGAAGTGGAATTGCTGGATCACACTTAGTTCTACTTTTAATTTTTTGAAGAACCCCCATACGGTTTTCCATAGTGGCTGCAACAATTTACATTCCCACCAACAGTGCACGAGGGTTCCCTTTTCTCCGTATCTTTGCCAACACTCTTTATTCCTTGTCTTTTTCATACTAGCCATCTGACAGATGTGAGGTGATAACTCATTGTGGTTTTGATTTGCATTTTCCTGATAATTACTGATGTTGAACATTTTCTCATATAACTGCTGGCCATCTGTATGTCTTCTTTGGAAAAATGTCTCTTCAGATCTTCTGTCTGCAATTTAATGATTATTTGTTTTTTGTTTGTTTCTGTGTTTCTTTGTTTTGCTGTCGAGTTGTATGAAGACTTTATGTATTTGGATATTAGCCCTTATTAGATAAATGACTTGTAAATATTTTCTCCCATTCAGTATGGTGCCTTTTCACCCTGATGATGGTTTCTTTTGCTGTGCTGCAGCTTTTTAGTTTGATATAATCCTACCTGTTTATTTTTGCTTTTGTTGTTTTACTTTTGATGTCAGATTCAAAATCATCACCAAGACCTATGTCAAGAAGCTTACCGCCTATATGTTCTTCTTGGAAGTTTTATGGTTTCAGGTCATATGTTCAAGTCTTTAATCCATTTTAGATCAGTTTTTGTGTATGGTTTAAGACAGTGGTTGAGTTTCATTCTTTTGTATGTGGTCGTCCGGTTTTCCCAACCCCATTCATTGGAGACTGTCCTGTTCTTTCCCCTTTGTATTTTCTTAGCTCTTTGTCATAAATTTGTGTGTGTGGATTTATTTCTGTGCTCTCTATTCTGTTCCATTAATCTAAATTTGTGTGTGTGGATTTATTTCTGTGCTCTCTATTCTGTTCCATTAATCTGTTTTTGATGCCAATACCATAGTTTTAATCACTTCGGTTTTGTAATACAGTTTGAAATGAAGGAGCATGATGCCTCCAACTTTGTTGTTCTTTCTCAAGATTGCTTAGGTTATTCAGGGTCTTTTGGCTCCATACAAATTTTAGGGTTATTTTCTCTATTTCTGTGAAAAATGCCATTGGAAATTTGATAGCGATTGCATTGACTCTGTAAATTGCTCTGAGTCTTATGGACATTTTAACAATATTCTTCCAATCCACGAACATGACTATCCATTTATTTGTGTCCTCTTCAATTTCTTTCATTAATATCTCATAGTTTTCAATATCCAGGTCTTTCTGGGGCACCTGGGTGGCTCAGCTGGTTAAGCGTCTGCCTTCAGCTCAGGTCATCATCCTCGGGTCCTGGGATCGAGCCTCACATCTGGCTCCCTGTTCAGCAGGGGGTCTATTTCTCCCTCTCCCTCTGCCTCTCACCCTGCTTGTGCTCTTTCTCTCTCTCACACATTCTCTTTCTAGTAAATAAATAAAATCTTAAAAAATATATATACAGATCTTTCACCTCCTTAGTTAGCTTTATATCTAGGCATTTTACTCTTTTTGATGCAATTGTAAGTGGGATTTTTTTTTTAATTTCTTTCTGATAGTTCAGTATCAGTGTATAGAAACACAACTGATTTTTTTGTATTGATTTGTATCGTGCGACTTCAATGAATGTATTTATTAGTCCTAAGCATTTTTTGGTAGAAACTTTAGGATTTTGTATATATAATATGTCATCTGAAAATAGTGACAGTTTTACTTACTCCTTCCTAATTTGGATCCCTCTTATTTCTGTTTCTTCCCTAATTGCTGTGAATAGAAGTGGTGAAGGTAGGCATCCTTGTCTTGTTCTTGCAAGCTTTCAGCTTCTCACTGCTGAGTATGTTTGCTGAGGGCTGTCATATATGGCCTTTATCACATTGAGGTCCATTCCCTCAATAGTTGCTTTGTCAAGAGTTTTTATTATAAGTGGATGTTGAACTTGTGAAATGTTTTTTCATCTCTATTGAGGTGATAATATGATTTTTATCATTTATTTTGTTAATGAGTGTCATCACATTGACTGACATGCAGGTGTTAAGCCATCCTGACATTCCTGAATAGATCCCACCTGATCATGGTCTATGATCTTTTTCATGTATTATTGAATTCAGTTTGCTGATATTTTTGGTGAGGATTTTTACATCTGTGCCCATTAGGGATATTGGCCTGTAATTTTACTTGTGACATCTTTGTCTGGTTTTAGTAATCAGGGTAATGCTGGCTCCAAAAGATGAGTTTAGAAGAGTTCTCCCCTCTTCTATTTTTTGGAAGAATCTGAAAAGGATCGGTACTAATTCTTCTTTGAATATTTGGTAGAACTCACCGGTGAAGCCATCTGGTCTTGAACTTTGTCTGATGGAAAGGTTTTTGATTAGTGATTTAATCTCCTTCCCAGTAATTGGTCTATTCCAATTTTCTATTTCATCATAATTCAGTCTTGGTAGGTTATAGCTTTCTAGGAATTTATCCATTTTTTCTATGTTCTCCAATTTGTTGGTATATAATTATTCGTAATAGTCTCTTAAGATCTTTTGTATTTTTGTGGTATCAGTTGTTTAACATCTCCTCTTTCATTACTGGTTTTATTTGAGTCCTTTCTTTTTCTTTGTGATTCTAGCTAAATGGCTGTCAATACAGTTGATCTTTCCAAAGAACCAGCTCTTAGCTTCGCTGATCATCTCTACTGTCTTTTTGGTCTCTATTTCATTTAATTTCTGCTCTACTGTCTGTTATTTCCTGCCTTCTACTAACTTTAGACTTCTTTTGTTCTTTTTCTAGTTCCTTTGGTGTAAAGTTAAATTATTTGAGACTTTTCTTGTTTCTCAAGGCAGGCATTTATCACATGAACTTCCCTCTCAGAACTGCTTTTGCTACATCCCATGTTGTATTTATGTTTATCTCAAGGTATGTTTTCATTTCTTCTTTGGTGTCTTCATAGACCCATTGGTTGTTCGGTAGCATGTTGTTTAATCTCCACAGATTGGCGGCTTTTACAGTTTTCTTAGAAATTAACTTTTAGTTTCATATTATTGTAGTCAGAAAAAATGCTTGATATCTTTCCAGTCCTCTTAAGTTTATTAAGGTTTGTTTTTTGGACTAACATATGATCTAACCTGTAAAATGTTCCATGTGCACTTGAGAAAAATGTGTATTCTGTTGCTTTTGGAAGGAATGTTCTCTATATATCTGTTATATTCTTCTGGCCTAATGCGTCTTTTAAGGCCAATGCGTCCTTACTGATTTTCTCTCTGGATGATCTATCCATTGATGTAAATGGGGTGTTAAAGTCCCCTACTATTATCATATTGCTGTATTTTTCTCCCTTTAGGTCTGTTAATATTTGCTTTAATACCTTGGTGCTCCCAAGTTGGGTTCATAAATATTTACAAATGTCGTATCCCCTCGTTGGATTGACCTTTTGTTATTATGTAACATTTATCTTTGTCTCTTATTACAGTTTTTGTTTCAAAGTCATTTTGTCTGATATAAATATAGCTATTTCAGTTCTTTTGGTTTCCATTTATATAAAATAACTTTTTCCATCCCTTCACTTCCAGTGTGTGTGTGTTCTTATATCTGCAGTGAGTCTCTTGTAGGCACCATAGAGAAGGGTCCTCCTTTTTTTGGTTGTTCTTTATCCATTTAGCCTCTCTACATCTTTTGATTAGAGAATTTCATCCAGCAAATCTTATATCCACACTTTATTAGGTAAGAAAAATGAAGTCCTATGTATTTAAACCACTAATATTTGAGTTTCCTGGTATTTGAAAATGGAAGCATTCCTAACTGAAATATACAATACCATGAATATTTCCCCATTTATTCCTATTTTTATAACCATAATTAATTGTGAGATAATAATCAACATACCAAAGTTATTAAGCTAATCTTCTGTACTGGAATTATATATGTTTTCTGGGAACTTTCTAGGTCTGCTCCTTAGAAGATTTTGATGTTAAGAAATTAAAAAAATTAAAGTTAGTATTTGGATACATCTTCTAGAATTAAAAAAGACTTTAAAAATATCCTCCCCTGTCATCTAATCCTAGACACTTATTGATACCAACTGACCTTGAAGACTTGTACCAAATTCTGTAATTTCCAACAAAAAGTCCAACGAGGGAAAAAACTAAGATGTGTATTTCATGATATAAAACATATGGTAAGAAGTAGCATCTTCTTAAATCCTTTTTTTTTTTTCCCCTCTGTTTTATTGTAGAATAGGATTTAAGAGACAGGAATGTTAGGTAATTGGTTCTTTTCCCCTTGTAAAGGCTCTCCTGGCTTTGCTATTCATCCATAATAGGAAAACAAGGTGTATTTGCTCAGCATGTGGTGATTAAATCACAAAACAGAGTTATTATTCTATACAAATAGAATTCTCAAAAAGGGGTGCAAGTGTCTGCAAAAAACAAAGACTTGGAATAATCTTTACTTCCTGCATTTTTTTTCCTTTCTCAGTTTGTTTTATGATTGTCTAGTCTACTATTTTTTCAGTCCAGAGACAGGAAAATTATACTATTTGATATATTTGGAGCATTGCCACATAGAAGAGAAGAGTGGTCTTGTTCTAGATTTGCCTGGGGAGTAGAAGCACTGTCCATGAATTGACATCACAAAGGAAAAGATTTCATCTTAACATGAATATAATTGTATCTAATAGCTAACACTACCCAAAGGATCACAAGCCACCTCAAGTACAGTGAGCTTCCTGTTTCCAAGAGCACTCACTGGAGCGGATGACTGACACAGATTCAACAGAAAGGGGACCGCAATGAGTGGTAGAAACTTGGCCTTAGATGAAAAACTCTAAGAGATAATCTTGCCATTTTGTTGAAGGCTTCCCTCCAACCAAGCCTTGAATTCTGGTCTTTACTTCTAAATATAGAAATAAAGTATTTCCAAACCTAAGTGCTAAATTTCTCATTATAAAATTCATAGGGTATTTATAAATTACAAGTTACTATAAATATATGTATATATTTACCCCATAGCAAATAGTTTCAAAATGGGCCTTTTAATCACATTTTTCCTAAGCAATAGGGACATGATTTGGATTTAAATTGTTTTGAAAAGAAAGGTACGTACACACACACACACACACAAGCATGTGTCCTGGATCTACACTGTGGGACTCAAAATAGGATCAAGGGATATACTAATTGCACAGGTTTCTCAGTGTTACTGTTTGCATTTGTTCCAAGCTCAGTATATGAAATACAAGATCTTCATTGCCTGCATTTATATGACCCTTATTATTTGCTTCTGTACAGACTCATGTAAGTCACTAAAATCAATGAATGCACTGCTATCCAATGCATGTGCTGACTCTGGCTGCCCTCTAATACTTAGGTGTGTAGTCCTTGTGCTAATGTCAAGGGCAGGGTTTTATAAACCATCATGGCTTTTGGAGAGACCCAGGTTGCCACATAAAATTGACTAGGTCATGTCCTGAACAAGTATGCCAAACTGACGGTTAAGTGGGGACTGAAATACAGCCTGCACTCAGCTCACCAAGCCATGAGCCTTGGTATTGGGTCATGTCCACTGGACATATACCTCCCCTTAAATGGCCAGTCCCAGGAGATTGACAAATTAACAATTATAGAAACAAAACAAATGAAAAAAACCTATACTGCTCTTTGCTGCATTAGCATGTATGGTTTAACTTGGCTACGAAAAATACATTTATGCCTTATAATCTCATACCCTTCTTTAATACAGATAAAGATAGTGAAATATAAATAAGTTAAGTGACTTCCAGAGGAATTATAATTAGTCAAAGGAGAATAATAACATCAAGTTCACCTGGATTTTAAAACCAATTGATTCTTTTAACAATTGTATAAAAATACTTTTTAGCATATTATATGTATGGCACACAGGATACTGAGACCTATTGTATTACAAAAAAGATATGGATAATTTCCATATTTTAAAATTACATTTTTATCTTCCTTTTTCTTGTCTTAGTTATCTCCATTTAGTCATGTTCTATATAGATACCTATTAATGGAGACCATGTCATTTTAAGGCTGTAATTTGGATGAATAATTTTATGCATTGCTCAAACTTACACCATACCCTTCTTTCCCGGTTCTGTGAAATTGGCAATAACGTGGTTACATTGTAATAGTTTTACCTAATTCTATATGTGATATTGTGATTTATAATAAGAAATATATATGGTCTTCCTGGCACACAGATCCTAAAACTCTTGTAATTTTCCTAAGAATAAGAGCAATGGGAACCTTTTGTTATAATATTTGATCTTTTGTCCTCAAATACCTGTAGAGTGAAATAGCTCCAGGATGATAAAGATGAAAGGACCGAGTGGTAAAAAGTATCTGTTATTCAGAACTAACCCCTTTCAACCATACCTGTTTATGCTAATGAGGTGACTTTTGGAAAGCCCCTAAGGATGGGGACTGGTTGCCAGTGGAGCTAACCATGTGATTAGAGGGTTGGAACATTCAGCCCCACCCTCAGTTGCAGAGAGGAGAGAGGAGGTGGAGGTTAAACCAATCCTTAATGGCCAATGATTTAATGATCATGCCTATATAAAGAAACTTCTATAAAACCCCATAAGGATGGGGTTCAAAGAGCTTTTGGGTTGGTGAATACTTAGAGATGCTGGAAGAATGGTGCACCAGGACAGCACAGAAGCCTCACACCCTTTCCTCACACCATCCCTTACGCATCTGTTCCACCTGGCTGTTCCTGTAATGTAGTAAGTTAAATGTTTTCCTAAGTTAGTGTGACCTAAGTTAGTGTGACCTGTTCTGGCAAATTAATTGAACCCAAGGGAGGGGACATGGGAACCTCTGATTCACAGCCAGTGAGTCAGAAGAACTGGTGACAACTGAGACTTGCGACTGGCATCTTTGGACTGAGCCCTTAACCTGTGGGATCTGACTTTAAATTGTAGGACACGCAGCTGGTGGCCCAGAATTGATTCATGTGTGGAAAAACCTGCGTGAAGTGTCAGAGTGAAGTGTAGTATGAGAGTAGGGGAGAAACTCAGGACTATTTTTCCAAAACACCAAGGTTCACAAATTATATCATTTTCTCCAGCTTCGTGTCCCTGTCTGTTTTCCATACCAGACTTTAACCAGTGCCCTCTTACTCCACCTCAACACATGGAAACACTCACATGGGGCACAGAGCAGTGTTTTCCTCTTCACATACTCTGTATGTGATATTGCGATTTATAATAAGAAATACATATGGTCTTCCTCCTTCCCTCCCTCCCTCCCCAGCAAAAGGCAGTAGAGTAATTCATCTCAAATACAGTCACAGGTGGAGAGGGTGGTGAGGGCAGGATAAGGGAAGAAGAGAATAAATAATATGTGATTTACCAAGGTATGACTATCCACACCTTTGTTATTGTTGTGCTTGTGGTTCTTAGCCATAAAGTTGCACAGACCAAACCCCACACAGAGGAAGACTTTAAATGATTCAACCAACAATTTAAATCCCTCGGAGGAATCTGCGGAGCCCTTTACATACTAGTATAAGATGTTTATGTTAGTTATACTAAGGTCCAGGACTGTGCCACCAGGCTTTTCCCTGCCTTCCACCACCACAGTACCCCATCTGGACACAAATATCATTTATTCAATGACTTTTTTTTGAATCTCTATATACAAACCCCCATGTTGGAATCTAACTACTTAAATAAATACGCAATGTCTATTTCCCAACTGAATCTTAGCCAAAAGTCATTGTTGCTAGTTTTAATTTAGCCATTTTCCCTAAAACAATTATTTTTAAAAATCAGGTCACTCCAACGAGCATACTTTTCACTCAGCACCTTGGGTTACTATAACTCTGTGAATTCAAAGTAGCTGAGACGATTTAAGGGCATTCAAAAGATTCACAGTCAGCTCCTGCACCTTTTAGGAAAAATCTACTTATTTGATAATATTTATCTTTTTCAGTCATAACAGATTTACACAGATGCTCACTGTTATATGGTTTTTGTTATAAAATATTCAAATATAAAAATTAAAGAGAGTAATGTGACCAACATCTAGGCCCTTATCATTCAGAATTAATGAATATATTTCCATATTAACTTCTAATTTTGCAATATTACAGATGCAGTTGACATGCCTTTGTCAGTGGTAGTCCCTGTCATCCTCCCCTAGAAGCACACAAAATCCTGGAGAGAATATACACCCAATTCACCTTTGTTTTTACATTTTCATCATTTTTTCTGTATATATAAACAGCACATAGAAATGTTTTACGTGTTTGTAAAATTTACAAAAATTATATTATTCTTTTTGGATCATCCTGAAGTCTGTTCCCCCACCCCCAGTAAACTTTGTTTTTCAGATCAATCCACATTGATAACTATACATCTAACTGTTTCATTTTAACTACTCTACTGTAGGCATATATCACAGTTAATTTACCCATTCCTCTGTGGATGGATATTTAACTTCCTTCCTTCCTTCCTTTCTTCCTTCCCTCCTTGTTCCTCCCTCTCTCTTCCTATAATAAAGTAGCAAAGCACATGAGCGTGAGTGTCAAAGTTTCTGGAAGTTCATTGTTACCTTACATTTTTAATAGCAAATTGAATAACCCTTTTTATTAGGAGGCAAGAACTCACTTAATCTGTACAAACAGCTAAACCATATCTAAGCATTATAACCTACAAAAGCACTATATGTATTCTGCAAAATATTTATCCAGCAATTAATCCACTTATTTTCTTTTTTCTACGTATAATTAACAAATGATGCTGGTGACCCTTCTGATATAAACTTCCCACTTTCAAAAGTTCTTCACTTACTATGGTATCCTGAAACTGGCACCCATCCAGTGTGCTGACAGTAACAATAATTTCAAATCAAAGCTGTTTTCAAAAGTATCAAGAGTTAACATTAACAGGGCCAGGCAAAGATGGGAGCCACTTAAGATATCAGCTTAGTTTACATATGGAGAAAGACTATCAAGGCATGAGGTGTAAGGATAAGAAGCAAGTAGCATTTATAATCAGAACATCAAAAAATGACCGGATGATAGGGGGAACTATTTAGGTTCAACAACAGAATATTGCCATTTTGTAGGTCAAATATTGGCAATACATCAAAATAGGCTGTTACTCATACTTTCTGGATTTGGCATTAACAGGATTGTATTTTCTGAAATAGTTAAGAACTATTTCTAAGAGACCTGTACAGACCAAAACATGTGTGACGCTAGCCAGTCGAGATTTGGAAGTGTTCCTTTCCTATCGTACCTTTCAGATTGCTTCAGACCATTCTCACACTAATGGGTGGAGATCCACCCTTTATCCAGGGCTGCCATCCAGACTTGTGCATTGGTGACTTCACAAAGGATCTCAGCCAAAGTGGAGGTAGAGGGTTGGTGATCAACCTCACGCCCAGCGTGCTACTCAGACCACCCAAGGAGGCCTCTTTTTCTAATGAATCTGCCCACCAGGTGTGCATTTTTCTAATTTTCACAAAAGCACCCTGTAGGCTACTATTGACCATCTCTTAAATTCTATACAAGCTTGGAGAACTGAAGTATAAAATGAATTGAATATGGAAGGGGAATGGTGGGCTATGCCTTCATAGCACATGCAAATGGTGACTCTCCTCTATTAGAAGGAACCCTTGGGTTTCTTGTAGTTCAAATCTTTCTACATCAAAAATCCCTCTGCTGAAGTTGAGAGATTTTCAGTTCTAGACTCTGAGTGAAGGATATGGCTGGGGAAATAAAAGCAAGAGTAAGATTATCTTCTTGGCAACCAAGCAGAGATGACGTATTCCAGTGACATTAGGATATTTGCAATCTATTGACTGAAGTTAATAAACCTGTAAGGTGTGTTTTGTTTGCCAATCATGCTGGAGGCTTCCATTTGACCATGTATTTTTCTTCAAAACAAAACAAAACAAAAATCTGTGGCACTAATTCTTCTCAATTATTCTCTTGCTAAAAATAAATTCCAACTGAGATACAGAAGCAAACATCTCAAATGTGTGATTCAAAAATTTTTAAAGCATTTCAGCAAAGTGACCTCTGACTTTAGCTAGGTATCGTGTATTCACTTGTGGTGTCAAGTGTCAACTCATTACAATTAATCTGATGTATTGATTTAATATTTCAGGCAGAGATGTATTTACCTGGCTAGAGTACTGTGAAAGATGAGTCTAGGAAAAAAGGAATGTTTGCAAACAAAGATGAGATCCTATATGAAAGGAAAGCTGACAGTGAGTAGCACTCACAGAATCAGACCCCAAACACTCATTACCTCAAGGCTCAATCCCCCAAATTAGAGCTAATAATGATTCAGCATTGCATTGTTGGGTATTTTCACTCTGTAAAAGAATACCTTGGGGTAGAAAGGAAGCCAAGCAACAGATTTCCTCTTGTAGGCTGGTCCATTAAGAGGGGGTTATTTAAACTAGAGCCAAATTACAATGAACCATTTCCACAATAGATACCAGCAATTCTACAGAAAAGATGCCCCCTCTCTTCTCTAATATATAAATTTACTGTTATTTAAAAAATTGTCTGTTCTGATCATATAATAAGGTACTAAATAAAATGTAAAATATAGAAAAATCATGATTCTGTTAAAGATAACCAGATCATTTTCTTTCACCTTTATTATTCTTTCAAAAGAAGCTATAGATTGTCTACAACATGCCAAGTATTATGCATAATAAAAGGAATACATTATTTGAATAAGACAATCTCTGCCCTCAAATTATGTGTCATCTAATGAAGAACATGTATAAATACAAAGGGAAATCAGAAGAGGTTATCATAGAGGTACAGATGCATATTTTATATTGTGATATGATCAAATTTTTAAAACTTTGAATCTTTCATTTTCAGTTAATGTAAATTTTCTCTAAGATTTATTTATTTTAGAGAGAGAGAGAGTGCATGTGCACACATAATTTGGGGGTGGGGCAGGGGGGAGAATCTCAAGCAGATTCCCCACTGAGCAAGGAGCCTGACTGGGGCCTGATCTCAAGACTCATAAGTCAGTGACGTGAGCTGAAACCAAGAGTCAGGCACTTAACTGAGTCATCAAGGTGCCTTAACAGTAGACATACACTTGTAACATCATATTACTGTTTGCAAAGTAGTTCATACTTTGGATATATTACAGTTTGTTGATCCTTTTCTTATGCTTGTATGTTCTGAGTCTTTAAAACTTTTTACTCTTTAACTAACATAATGGTGGATCTTCACATTTGTCCTAAGGCAAATTCCTAGAAGCTCGAAGGGTAAGAACATTTCTAAAACTTCTGGCACATATTGCAAAATTGTTTTCCAAAGAAAAGTATCATGCTAAATTATATGCCCACCAGGAGTTGAGCTTTTTAAAAGATAAATACACAAGTACACACTCTTAAATTTCATACTATCCTTGATTTCTTCAAGGTTTGAAAATTACCTAAGTGTAAACAATCTGTTCGTTCACAGGCACAAGTAAATACATGTTTATATTACATAAAGATTCAGAGATGATTGGTTTTGTCTGATTATAAAAGATACCTATTTTAAAATTGAAACTTTTCTTAAAGCAAAAAAACCCACAAATTTTGGTATCATGTAATCAGTGACACATTATACATTTTGATGTAATCTTTTATCACAACCACCTAAAACCATGATGTATCAAGATGGCATGGCAGCTGACCTGTCTTCACCTCTCATCAGTAGACATCAGTAGGTTTCTGTGTTATCTGTGTTATCTGGTTCCAAGTAATGTGAAATGATCCACTGATTACCTAGACTTTATTAAACTTTTATGTTTACTCTTTGCAAGTACAAAATTGAATTAACCACCAATAAGAAGTAAAAAGTAGTCACACACATGGAAATCAAGAAAGTTATCTCTACAACTTCTATAAAAACTGGGAATAAAATTCATTGAAACTCAAATTATGAAAACATTATTTTTGGTCAATGCCTTTAACTATTCTGTGTGTGTGAGATACAATTGATAGCAATATTATCTACTTCCTCAACTACTTTCCTACCTTTGAATAACTAATAAACTACAAACAGAAGTAACAGAACCGGGGTACCTGGGTGCCTCAGTCAGTTAAGCGTCTGCCTTTGGCTCAGGTCATGATCCCAGGGTCCTGGGATCAAGCCCTGGGTTGGGNGCCCCACGTAGGACTCCCTGCTCAGCGGGGAGTCTTCTTCTCCCTCTTAGTTTCCCTCTGTGCTCTCCTTCTCTCTCTCTCAAATAAATAAATGAAATCTTAAGAAAAAAAAAGTAAGAGAACCAAATAATGGGCAACATTTAGAATGAGAATCAATTGTCCCACTGGAAGAGTAATTCTAGATTAGTTCACAACTTAAAATGATATATGTCTTAGAATTTGTTCTATAAAGATGCCAAGTTTGGAGTTCAGGGATCTGGCTAGGCTTTGTCACTTACTAGTAGACTGACCCACAGCAATTATTTTACCTCAAGGCATTGGTAACCTTATCCATGAAATGGCATTGTAGGAATGAAATCAGTTACCACCCATAAAAGTGCATGGCACACAGTAGGTGTCTTGGAAAACAGTCTTTGTCATAGCTAGGACAGTTCCCATAGCCTCTCTCATAGGCCTTTTTAGCGAAACCATTAAGTGTGTGGCTTTATTCATGACTTTCCAGCTAATGTTCTGCTTTTTATCTATTTTGGAAAACAACCTGATGAATATAA
>NC_048223.1:21011303-21152370 GCF_002007445.2 Ailuropoda melanoleuca | reverse complement strand
TGGGGTGGTGGAGCAGAAACCATAATGCTAAACACGCGATGCCTCCAAGAGTAACTTGGTCTCTTAGTGCCGAGACAAGGGTTATAGAAACTGTACTTTCTTTGAGGGTCTTGTTTTCCACAAAATACCAAGCACCAAATATCAGTCCCAGAGGGTGAGGCAAAAAGTCTCTCAGTATTCCAACCATGACTGATCAAAACTACCTTTTGCAGGACCCAGGATGGAAATTTCACACATAGAAAGACAGACAGACACACACACAAATATATACACATAATTATACCAAACATATGCAGACATTTTATAAAAATATTGTAGGTACTGCCTTTCCTAAAGCTATCCCACCAACACTGCTGGTAGTAGAAGCATTGCTCAATAAAATTGGTATTCCCAGTATGAAGGTTGGAAGCATTTTTCAAGTTATGCCTTACGAGATAGGCATTTGATTTTTTTTTTAAAGATTTATTAATTTGAGAGCGAGGGGGGGTGGAGAGAGAGCAAGCACGAGCAGGGGGAGGCAGGAGGGAGAAGCAGACTCCCCGCTGAGAGGGGAGCCCAATGTGGGGCTCAATCCCAGGATCCTGAGATCATGACCTGAGCTGAAGGCAGACGCTTAACCGATTGAGCCACCCACGCGACCCTAGGCATTTGATATTTACACTATTGGAACATCCAAGACTAGAGGATGTTTCGTATGCTCAAGAGGAATTTCAAATCAAAAATATTATTTCAAAATTTATATTTGCAGCTCCTGATGCTGTGGTTTACTCCTGGTTCACTCACTATTCAAAGGCATCAAATTCATAATAGACATCTGTGAATATACAAACAGTATATTCACTTAAAGTTACTGGATTGTGTGTACACCTGACCTACCACAACAATCAAAATATTTTATGGGAGAAAATAACGTAAGTATTTTTAAAGACTTTATTTATTTATTTGAAAGAGAGAGAGAGAAAGCACAAGCAGGGGGAGTGGCAGAGGGAGAGGGAGAAGCAGGCTCCCCGCTGAGCAGGGAGCCCAATGTGGGGCTGGATCCCAGGACTCCAGGATCATGACCTGAGCTGAAGGCAGATGCTTAACTGACAGAGCCACCCAGACACCCCAATAACATAAGTATTTTAAACATATAAATTTTTTCTAACTTTAGTCACATTTCACGGACATAAATATTGTCCAAATCAATTACCTATAAACGTGGGAGCTCAAGAAACAAAAGGACTCCCAGAACAGACAAGAAAGCATGCTCTAGAGAACAAGGCTTACAAGGAACTGTCAAGTCCACATCAATAAAACGTACCACCTTTCATAAGCCGTGCAGTAAGCCACTCATTTTGTAAGAAGGAGAATTATGAGTTTTACACATGAAGGGAAAGTTATCATACGTGAATATACGTGTCACATTCAGGAATCAGGGAAAAGGCGCTCATTCTTAGAAGTCCTTAGGAAAAAAACAGACATTAAAAAACAATGACAATGAGGTTAATCCACTACATATTCAAGAAGCAGTAACTGCTGAGGACTTTGACCTTGAATAGCCTAGTATGGCAGGATGTGATGGAAAGATTTCTAGGATAGGAATCAGCAGAGAGGGTTTTGACATTGCTATGTTACTAATATTCTATGTGACCTCTCTGTCCTCAGTTCCCTTATCTATAAAACAATGGATTGGATTTTTATGGACCCTTCCTGTTCTAACATTCTGAACCCTATTATGTCTCTTCAAATCTTCCTTCACATCAGCATTTAATTTCAGGGACTGGGAATAAAGTCCAAACTCTCAGGTTAGCATTCAATTCTCCATATACTGACAACAGCTCTTGCCTCCACCTTTATCTTGTTTTATTCCTGAAGCCACATCAACGTCTGATTCAGATCCTCTTTTTCTCTTGCTCTTCATTATGGTTGCCTCTGTTTTTCTTCCCTTTTCTTCAACTGAACTGTCTTTTACTCCATTCTATCATTTGCCAAAAGCACCTCCTGGTTAGGGTTCTATATATCCGTCATCGCTAGAAGCTGTATCCTCCTCAGTGTCGCAGTGTGGGCCTCATGCATGGCTGCAGCCATGCGGACAGCACCCAGCAACACCCGTCCAAAATATATCCTTGAGAATGCCTGGTGATTCTAATCTTGGTAAAAGAACGAAAAGTCTATTTATACTTTTGTTAAAAATCAAAACCAAGTGAGCCCTAAAATAAAAAGGACAAGAAATAACAAGAGTTAGCAAGGATGTGGAGAAAAGGGAATTCTCGTGCACTGTTGGTGGGAGTCACTGTACAAAACAGTATGGAAGTTCCTCAACAAATTAAAATTAGAAATACCTTATGATCCAATAATTCCACTACTGGCCATTTACTCAGAGAAAACAAAAACACTAATTCAAAAACATATATGCTCCCCTATGACTGATTATTTACAACAGCCAAGATATGGAAGTAACCGGAGTGTCCATCAATAGATAAATAAAGAAGATGTGATACACGCACACACATATACATACAACATATTACATAACCATTAAAAAGTGTGATATCTTGCCATCTGCAACAACGTGGATGGATCTAGAGGGTATTATACTAAATGAAATAAGTCAGACTGAGAAAAACAAATACTGTATGATTTCACTCACAGATGGAATCTAAAAAATAAAACAAATAATAAACGCACAAACAAAAAGCAGAATCAGACCTATAAACACAGAGAACAAACTGGTGGTTGCCAGAAGGCAGACAGAAGCCTCCAGTTACGGACTGAATCAGTCAAGGGTATGACAGGCACAGCAGAGGGACCACAGTCAATGATATTATTAGTGTTGTATGGGGACAGATGTAGCTACACTTGGGATCAGCATAAGGTAACACACAGAGAAGCTGAATCACTATGTTCTACACCGGACACAATGTAGCATTGTGAGTCAACTATGCTCAAAAAAATGTTTATATGAAAAACTCAGGAAATTTATGAAATTAAAAAAAATCAAGGTGAGCCTTAACAAAAGTCAATTCTTCTCATCCTTGTGGGAATGAATGCCTTTGAAAACAAGAGAGAATTAAACAACATTTCAGATCATTATGAAAGGTTTATTTATCTTTAAACATAGAATAGCTAGGATTCATAATTTTCAAAGCAAGCATAGTTTGGGAAACGAGAAAAACATTACTAGGCTATTTTCTCATAGACTTCATAGCAACTCTTAATGAATTACGTTGTCAAGTGCTTCAAAATCCTAATGGCTGGATAAGGTTAAATATTTTCTACATTGGAACATATAATGTACTCACCATTGAAACATGTCAGAATTTGCCTTTATTTTTTACTTTATTCAAAGTAAAAAACAAAAAACCAAACAAAAAAAGCTCACCTGTTTAAGTTAGGCTACTCTATTTCCCATGCAAAAAAAAAAGCTTTACTAAGAGAATAACCACTTAATGCCAATTAATCTTAACAGAAATCTTGGCTCTCTCTTTTAAGACATGCACGTAATTTCCTACAGGGAAGCACAAATCAATAAAAGATGTGTCACTATTGGTCTTAATCTACTTTATTTATTCCTCTTTGCATTACCAAATACGGTTTCAAATCACTTTTTTTATATCTTCCCCATCCTTGACTTTGCATATCTTTTTATCTAAGACATTAAAGATTAAAATATTTAAGATGAAATTAGACAGTGATGTAGCAATACAACCTTTAAAAAGGCAGAAATTAGGGGCGCCTGGGTGGCTCACTCAGTTAAATGTCTGCCCTGGGCTCAGATCATAATCCCAGGGTCCTGGGATTGAGCCCCATGTCGGGGTCCTGGGATCCAGCCCCATGTTGGGCTCCCAAATTTAATATATAACTTCAGCATTGACATATAGATAAGTAAATAGATCACCAAATAATTTAAAAGAGAGGAAGAAGCAGCAAGCATTTAAATAGTACAGGTAACTGTTCTGTTCAGTTGGAATGGTTTCAAGATAAACTTTTATATATATATATAGCTCCAAAACTCAAGGCAACTATTTTATTAGAGGTTCAACTCAAGAGTTGGTTACCTGTTCAATGCTGAGGAAAATTTGTGTTAGTAAAAGACAAAGTGTCAGTCCGCAATAGACTTATTTCAGAGGGGACAGTGGTGGGTAATTTTAACCACATGCGAACTTAATCTTATGGAGAGATCTTAGCAGAGAATTGCTGTATCATGTGCCACTCTCCTAATGCCCTGTGTTCGGAATTGTTGATCTCAAGCCGGAATTATCCTCTCCAGTAACTCTCGCTCAAGTGTCCGCAATAATAATGCAGTGGAATCTTAAGGGCTCCAGTGGAATCTTCCTCTCCCACAGAATCTATCACATGTAGCGTGCTAATTACTCTTCTCCCGTAGGAATCTGACCCATTTAATACATAGGTAGAGATAAAGAGCACCGAATATTTGTGCCAGAGCTCGAAAGAGAGTTGGAAATGGGGCCCCAAACCTTTCTTTTTTAAATGAGGAACTAACACCCAAAAGTGCAGGGATTTGATCAAGGTCACACACTGGGGTCATTTGGGAAATCTCTGGGGACAGGAAATACAGGTCTTTTTCATGAGAAAAGCACAATAGGGAGGCTTTCATGAATTATTCCCCCTTTGGGCTTCATCCTAAAAGGTATCCTGAACAAAATGGAAGCTACTGATCTTGCTGGAGATTTCACTGTGGTCAAAGCAGAAGTTTCAAAGGTTTTAAAGTCTCTACAACTGGCTTACCCTTGGGCTGGGAAGTTCTTCTGAACCACTTACTTTTATTAAAGCCTACTATCACTATTTTTCTTGGAGTGCAATTTATTTAAAGGGTGAGCTGGTACTATTCGTCACACCGCCAGCTTTACAAAGCATTACTGATGTTTTCTGAAACCTTTACTGCAGTTATACTGATGATTGGAAGGGCCAAACGAAATTATCCTCTGTACACAAGTGCACATGCTTTGACATATTCTAATTAATCAATCCTAGGTCAAGTAAAAACTATGAAACATTTCACCACCATCTTTTCTCCCCGAAAATTTGAGGACATTTTGGCTTTATAAAACATTATTTTAATTGAAAACATTATTTTAATATACTCTACAGTATATAGAGAGTAAAGACATTCAGCAAAAATGGCATCTAGCAATTTTCTCATAATATCTGCAAATAATTGGGAAAAAATTTTTCTAATGTAAAAATGTAATTTTCTATGTAGATGACATGGCCCCTTTTGGAAGGCAGATAGATAAGAACTTTTGAGTAATTTATAGAGGCTTTAAGGCTATGAAATTCTACTCAAGTTGCCTGACTCCACTTGTCCTATAAAAATAGGATGCTCATGTTATTTTTTCTCCTGCCTAGAGACTTGATAAAGACTAATTATTTAACAACTACATGTTTTTTAAAAGATGCAGAAGCCAGTGAAATTACTAAATTTTTTTCAATGAAATTACTAATATTAACTTAAAATGACATTAAACTTTATTTGAAATTTGTGTACATTTGACCCCAGAAGACTTGTAAAAATGTAACGAATTAAAAAGAATAGATAAGGCAGAGGCTGGGAAGATCCAGGTTTTGCAAGTCCTAAAGGTTTTTTAAAATAGGGGGAATTTTGTAAGAAAAAAATGAAAATAAATTAGGAGTGAAGAGGAAGATTCATTTAGGATGAGAATAATCACAAAAAGGGCCAATTATAAAAAGGTGACAAACACAAACATCACCAAATCCTGAAAAATAACATAATGACTTCATTAATGGATTGCCTGATGCTTTTTTATAGACAAGTGCTTGGTTCTGTCTGTTTCAATCCTCTCTATTCAGATAAGTCTGGTGTGGGACATCATAGGAACTGCTCTTCCTCTGGCAAGATCTCTAGCCCTAATCTTATGTGTCCTGATACCTGCTGAGTCATGGAGAAGCCAGCCCGAATATTCCTGCAAGCCATTCGTTCCTACACCAGGATAACTAGCAATAGCTATAATTAGAAATTACTGCAAACTACATAAATGTATTCTGTTCAACCTAAACTAAATAAATATTCCCAATTCAACTTCCACTTTAGCTGTATCCCAAAACTGCCTGCAGCAAACACAAAGGAAAGTATGGTGGAGGGAAAATTAGAACGGAAAGAAACAGTACAATAAAACTATTGTGGTTAAAAGATATTACTTTTGAAAATTTTACAAACAGAAACAATTAATGGGATTATGCTAGGGCCACTACCAAGGCAAGTGAAAGGCCCTGAAAGTTTAAGCTTCATTAAGTTTCGGAAAAAACCTCATCTGCAGAAAAGAATCCAACTGCATCAAAAAGTTCTCTGTAGTTCTGTAGTCTTCTGTTTTCTTCTAGATGGATTCATGTGGACAGCACCAAAAGGACAGAGAAAAGAGACATTATTCAGGAAGCATATGACAGGTGGCTGAACAAGGAATGAGATGGGTTTATTACCTGTGGATTCAGGGATCAAATATGTTGCCTCAGTCAACTTCTATCTCCTGATACCCCTGCTGTTTTATGGTCAGACATGGATAATGTTGCCATCCATGAATGAGTGTGGCTGGAAAAAAATCAATGGCATGTTTCCCACACCTGTGTGGCCAGCCTTCCCCTGTAAAGTCCCCTCTGTTTTTGAAGCTTTGTTGAGAAGGTTCACCTCCTGGGCCCCGTGATGTCAGAAACACCCTTCCTTGCTCTCTCTACAAACTGCCAAATCTTCCCCGTGACAGGTAAATGTCTTAAAGTGGTATTTTAGCATTTTTTTTTTTTTTGGAAGCCATTCCTGAGTTCAAGGAGAAACCAAACCAAAATGGCCACAGCAAGACTGGGTGGAGGTGTAGCCTGCATGAGACACGAGCTGAGCTCTGCAGCTCTGCTTCAGGTGGAGTTCAAGAAGCATTTCTCGGGCATCCACTCTGGGCCAGCACCTATGCTGAAAACCAGCATTGGCAAAGACATGTTCACCTTCATTAAAATCCACATTCTATGAGGACGGAGGCTCATACAAAGTAGACAATATTTATGAGGACGAAGGATGATCACAGATAATTTTCATATAAAATGATGGAGTTCAAGGCCAAGAAATGCACAGTGAGTTGCCTAACTCAGTGGTTCTGCTGGGAATCACTCCTGACGTCTGGCTACCAGGGGTCTAGGAGAGGCCTTGATGAGATTATTAAGAAAATTGGATGTGACATCTGTGGGCCGTTGAAACCCCTTCCACCCTAGTGAAGCCAAAGAAATGTCTCCCAGAGCACTTTGTGGTCACTCTAGAGCTCTTTGCTTTCTGATGCTAGTAGGAAAAATCACGGCAAGTCATGATACCCGACTTCTCAACCTATCAGTTTTTTCCAGGAGCTTCACTGATTGCTTCTCTATGTACTAAATGACAGTGGAAACAGGTCAAGAGAGGCCTCTCATTGTCTCATCAGAAGGGTTTTGATTTCATCCTATATGTGTAAAATGCCTTGAGCTCTCAGAAGGGAGGGATGGCAAGCCCCTGCCAGGATCTGCAGTCATCATGAGTGTGACATTTGGCTTAAAGTCCCAAGTTAGGGTCCTACAGGAAAGCCATGCCACAGTGCTCAATAAAATAGTTTAAGATATGTTTCACCCTCCTCCCACTGCCTTACTCCAATGCATTAAAATATGCATCTCTGCAACTGAACCCATAAAGTGAAATGAGAAAGCTGCACACATTTTTTGAGCTGCTATTATGCCCCAGGTACTGTTTGTCTAATGTTTGGAATGCACCAGAGAATAAAACAGAGTCCCTCACTGAGCTCCACTCCAGAATCAGGGTGGGGAGAAAGCAAACAATAGACAGTAAGCCAGCAATAAGCAAATTACCAAGTATGTTAGAAGATGGTTAAGTAGTACAGAAAAACAACAACAACAACAACAACAATAGACAAAGGGAACTGGGGGGCATGGGGAAGAATTGAGATATGATTTTAAGTAAGACGATCAGGAGAAGGAAGCATTACTAAGGAGGGCCTATTTGAAGACAGACTTGAGAAGGGGGCACCTTGTGAGTCATGTGGACAGCTGGGGTGTGGGGGTGTTCCAGGCAAGGGAACAGACAATGCAAAGGCCTTCAGGCAGGAGCACATCCAAGCATTCAAAGAGCAGCAAAGAAGGTAGCATGGTACCCCCCAGTGAACAAGAAGAAGCATAGTAGTGCTAGCAGTTGAACTGTGTCCCTCCAAAATTCATATGCTGAGGTCCTAACTCCCAGTACCTCACAATGTGACCTTATTTGGAATTAAAGCCAATGCAGATGTAATTAATTAAAATGACTCATACTGGAGTAGGGCAGGCCCTGAGTCCAGCAGGACTAATGTCCTTATAAAAAGGGGAAATTTGGACACAGACACGCACACAGGCAGAACAGTGTGAAGACTGGGGTGACACAGCCACAAACCAAGAAGCCACCAGAAGCCAGGAGAAAGGCCTGGAACAGAGCCTCCCTTAGTGCCTACGGAGGGAAGGAGCACAGCCCTGCTGACAGCTTGGTCTCAGACTGCCAGCCTCCCAAACTGTGAGATAATACATTGCCGTTGTTCAAGACACTAAGTTTCTGTCCCTGTGTTATGGCAGCCCTAGCAAACCAACAATAGGCAATTAGGCCAGAGAGAGAGTAAGGAGCAGACGATAAAGGGTTTTAATACAGGACCTTGGATGAAGAGTCATGGCGGCATTTTCAGCAGAGGGGTTATATGATCTGCTCAAAGGCTGGGTTCTAGAGCACTCCAACTTTACGAAGTCTCAAAAAGGGGAGAACAAGGCAACGAGGTTGATAAAGAGTCACCAGTGATGCAGGAAAAAACCCAGGAGACTGTATGTCAGGGAGAGCTCATGGGGCAAGACCATGGCCAGATGGTATTGTGAGAGCAGCCCACTGTCAGCAGATCAGGGATCATCAATGAAGAGGGAAGACAGAGAAGTCCATCAACTGCTTCAAAAGCATACACAAGTCAGTTGAAGCATAAAAACAAGCAAACAAACAAACAAACAAACAAAAATATCCTAAGTCCATGGGGTTCATTATGGTTAATGGAGTTTTTAAATTTCTTAAAATTCTCACATTATTTATCGGAAGGGAAAAAAAGCTAAGTGGTAATATCTGGTCTCATTGTATAGAGCTTCTTCTCTTTGTGCTGGATAAAATTACTTTGAACCACTAAGCAGAGATTTATAAGGTGATTCGGAATAGCAAAGGTCTCAGAATCTAGTTTAGAGTCATTTAGGGCAAAGAAAACAGCTTAATTCACTCAACTCCAGCGGCTCCTGATATCTGTCACACAGGCTCCTAAGAGGGAATCCGTAACCCCACTTCATGGCATTCCCTGCTTCCCTAACTCCTCAAATACATGGCCTCATGCAAAGGGGAAATTCCTAATTAATTCTATAGTCCTAAACTGACTACATAAGGTGACTGTATGTCAACCCTGAAATCTCGTACTGACAGACACACAGAACAATTTAAATAATCCCAGCTCCCGTCATTTAAAAGCTTCACAATACATGGGCGCCTGGGTGGCTCAGCTGTTAGGCATCTGCCTTCTGCTCAGGTCTCGATCCCAGGATCCTGGGATCGTGCCCCACATGGGGCTCCCTGCTCGGCCGGAAGTCTGCTTCTCCCTCTCCCACTCCCCCTGCTTGTGTTCCCTCTCTCGCTGGCTGTCTCTCTCTCTGTGTCAAATAAATAAATAAAATCTTAAAAAAAAAAAAAAGTGTCTGCCTTCAGCTCAGGTCACGATCCCAGGGTCCTGGGATTGAGCCCCCAGTGCAGGGAACCTGCGTCTCCTTCTCCTCCCTGCTCATGATCTCTGTCACTAGCTCTGTCTCACTCTTTCAAATAAATAAATAAAATCTTTTAAAAAATTATTAAAGCTTCACAATACAAACAGGCTAGACTACAAGACACCTACAAGCATAGACTCTGAGGCCTCAGCTGCCTGGATAAGAATCCTGCCTGGAAAGCTCACTACCTACAGGATCTTGAGCAACTTGCTTAATTGCCTTATGCCTCCATGTATGTATTTGTAAAAAGGGGGTAATAACAGAAGAAGCGACTTGATACTGTTATAATAAGGATTAAGTGAGTGAATATTTGTATGGACACAGAACTTACTCAGCACGCAGTAAAAATCATAGAAGTATTTGTTAAATATACAAACCAGTATGTATTTTTCCTGGACACAGGTTTTGATGAACAAATAAAAAAATAAAATTGCTTATAAAGGAAAAAACATCATATATTAAAGACAATCTTTTCAAGCTCTTAAAATGTTTTACCTCCAGAAAGCAATGTATGTGTTAATTACAACTACTCTTACCTATGTATGAGTGCTCACCTGCTTCCGAAATGGTCACCTGCTCCAAAAGTTTGAACACGACAGATTTTTATAAACTAGAGAAATGCGAGGTGAAATTTCTTAAGCCATATTGGCTAGATAAACTAAAACAGAATGCTTTGCAACAAAGGCAGATCATTTCCCCTCAAGCTGTATTAGCAGTGATGACGCTGGTACACAAGCAAAAGTGTTAGCCGTCTACAAGCAGCTGTGCTAAGACCTAACATGAATCCCTCATTTCACCCTCATAATAACCTCATGAGGTGCATCCTGTTATCACTTTCTATTTCAAGATGAAGAAATAGTCTCAGAGATATTAAATACCTGCTCTCGGCTCACACAGCTACAGCGTGGTGGAAAACCTACAGTGTGAGCTCTTCGCCACCGTGCTTGACACGCGCGAGCCATGCTTTCAGCCTGCTCAGCCTGCCTTCCAGATCCCTGGCTCCTTCCTCGCCCTTCTCAGGGAGCCTCAGCACCCAGGACCTGGCCCGCCGCCAGGCTGCCGCAATCTCAGGGGCCAAATGGAAAAATCAATTCTGTGGAAAGCTGTTTCCTGGAGAGCACCACTCTAACCCCTGGGGAAACTGAAGAGAACACAGAAGGGGTTCCTGGTGTATTTGGGGGGTGGGCAGCATTTTCCATTTCCTTAAGGGGCAGACATTTCTGTTCCACGGGGAAAACAGAAGTTCTACAAAAGGGGCTCGGAGCATGTAAGTCAAGGTGGCAGGCAGACTCTAACTCGCTTTCCTGGTAGGAGGAATCGCTTTGTTAAAAACGTTGAAGCTGCCAGTGACATTTGCTCATTTCCACTGTAGTCAGAAGAGTGCGGATCATGACATGTGCAGATCTACTAAGAAAAAGGGTCAAGAACTACCAGTAGATATTGATCGTAATTGGGTATTTCGATTGAGAATATCTGCCCTTTCAAATAAAGGTGGCAGCAGGGCGCCTAGGTGGCTCAGTCGGTTAAGCAACGGTTAAGCTCAGGTCGTGATCTCAGGGTCATGAGACAAGCCCTGCCATGGGCACAGTAGGGAGTTTGCTTAAGATTCTCTCTCTCCCTCTGTCCCTGCCCCCACTCGCTGGCTCTCTCTCAAATAATAAATAAATCTTCAAATAAATGTGGCACCATTTGAATTTCATCCATTACCTGGATAAAATAAACACACTTCACCCTGATGTAAAGGGAGGCCAGCTTGCCCCAGCTGGTGCTAAAACCTCTTCCTATTTTTTTCTCTCTCCATTCCTTGCCTGCATGGAAGAAATCAGCGCCAAGAGCCAGCAAGCTAAGGGAAAGGGCAAAATTTGATGGGAAAGTGATAATTCAAGTTGTTTGTGAATGACAGGTAGAGCCAGCAGGTTCACTAAACATAGACAAACTTTATTAGCAAAACTGCTCATTCAAATTACCAGAGGAACTGGGTTTCTGAACCCATAAATGGTTCATTGCAAGCATGCCCATTATTCTAAATTCCTATTAATTTCTCAATTCCCAGTTGGATTCGGCTGCCTTCAAAGGCACATTCTATTTGCAGTTGCTGACACTCTGTAGGGATGGCTAATAATTTCATCTAACTGTGGGACAACTAAAAATGTGACTGAATTAGCTACAGCTGTACTTCATCCAGCCACAAAGAAAACGTGGCAGTGCAGGAGAGTGGAGCCACCTTCTGCAGTCGAATCGATCGCCTCTCTCAAGAAAGGAAAGCCGACCAAGAACACCAGTTCTTCATTTATTAGTTTGTTTTTTGGGGGGAAGGGAGAGAAGTTGTGTCACTGTCAAGTAATTATTACCAAATGAGAAAACAGGCGTCACTTAGGGTCAACTGGGGAGCATTGGCTAGGCAGAGAAATCCCCCAAAGAATCTGCATATGGTGGTCAAAAGAGCAAACCACAGAACCAGAATACATGTTGGGATCATGGAAAAGAGACAATTAAATCCAAGACTTGCTGACTTGTCTGCTGAATCTTTCACTGTATGTTAGAGCATCTGAAAATGGAATGGGCTGAAACAAGCTGTTCTCATGCAGTGTTGGCCCAATTATCTTCAAGACTGACACACAATCTCTGGTAAATCTAGGTCCTCCTAGTTCTCAGGTCCCTGAACAGCCTTTCAACTCTTTCTCCTCCCCCACAACCCCCATTAAGTGCCAGTGTGTGGTAGCAGGAGTTACAAATAAACCTGCTTCTATGGCCCCCAATAAAAACTACCACTTACCTAAAAGACATTGAAGCGTCAAGCTGTCATCTTAGTTTCCGAACCTTAATGAATGCCAATGCACAAATCCAAAGGCACAGAGAACTAGTTTACCCCAAATAAACACGATTGGAGAAGCGCAGCATGATTTAGCTAACCAAGCCAACTCACTTCAGGGAACTGGAAAGGTAAAGTTCCAATCAGGATGCTGAGCCACACTCTTCAGTGGAGAAAAGGAGATAGAGGACCAAGGCAATAAAAGCAGGGGGTGTGTAAGCCTCCAGGGAGCAGATAAGGGGCATGTGGACCTTTTGTAACAGTGGGCACAGGTCTTGGACGCTCTTGAACAGTAAATACAAACTTCACTCTGAACCAGTGACAATCCATCTTCAAAGCCAAGATGGCTCAGCAGAGGAGACATACTGGGTTAGGGAGAACTTGCTAGAAGAGGGAAATTATTTCAATCATGAGAACAAAATGGTTAAGAATACAGGTTCTGGAGTCAGATAAGCCTAGTGCAAACACCAACTTCATCATCTTCTAGCTCTGTCACCTGGGTACATGTCTGAGGTCAAGTTCTCCAAATGCAGAGCCTGAAACAAATATTAGGATATACCTAATTTATTGAGGGAATACTCTCAGGCAAAGCTTATGAGAGAATAAGGGGAGCAGAATTGAGAAGGGGAGAAATGCCATGGTTTCTGGTAAATTTAACCTTGACCTGATCAATAGGGGAACTCTGGAAAGCAAATATACCCCTGAATTGTCCCTGCCTGTAGTCCAAGGAGCTGGCTTTTGCGCGTTGGTCATTGGCCCTGGCCCACAGATGGAGAGGAAGGATTGGGGAGTGTGTTAACCTCCCAGATAGGGCAGCTCCCATTGGCTGAGGGCAATTATCTGAGGATGGGGGCAACTGGGAGTTTACCAGCCAATACTTGTAGCAGCTACAGGATGGGCCGATAGCAGTCTGGATCCAATCGGATAGAGAAATCATACAGTAAGTTAAACAGAAAAATTCTGGTATAAGTAATTACTATGATAAAACTGAATAGCATGCTAGGGCTGAGGGAGAAAAATTCCAGGAAGGGCAAACTGGAAGAAAAATGTGGTTCAGGCCACCAGAGAGCAGAGCAGTACACTTGTTTGGCCAGGCTGGATGTGGTCTGGATTGCTGGGCAAGCAGTAGGCCACCACCCGCTGGAGCACCAAGAGCGAGCAGAGAGCGAGCAGGGAGTGGATGATCAGCAATTGATAATGTGGGTATGCGTGGTGGAAATCTAGATGCTGAAGGGAGCAAGGGGGTCGGGTGGGAGCTACGCTGAGGCTATGGTTTTTGTCAAGAGGGCTGTGGAAAGATTAAGGCTAGGCTAAGTCGGCACTCACACTGCCATTCTCCAACACCCCTCTGAAATGGGCAGAAGAGCACCCCCCCCCGTCCCCCCAACACACACACCTGCAGTGTCCCTGTAGCACCCTCTACTGGAATTCAGTTAACACAGAGTATATTTTGAAAAGTGCTCTGGGAGCCGAGACAAGTTGGTAACCAACATAGTACTTCCAGCCCAGGAAGGAGACCTGGATGGGGTTTCAACTTCACCCTACTAGTACCCACTCTGCATAGTTTCCTTTTCTGGAAAACAGGGGTAACATCCATTATATAAAATTCTTGCACAAATTAAATAACATTTTCTACAGTGTAAAGCACAGTGCCTGGCATACAGTAAGTACTCAACAGATAGTAGCAATCCCTGTTGGTCCTTTCATTATTATCATGTGATACTAAGCTATGGAAAGCATTCGCAGAAATGGCAGGTTGCTCCTGTCTACTTTTTAGAAACACCAAGGATCCAGTTTATCTCCAGCACCGCCATAAAGAGGCTAAGTAGAGACTGCTCTGCCCAAAGCTATAGGCCCAGAGTCATTGTAAGGATCAGTAAAATAATACCGTAAAATAGTTGGCAGAGTGAAGTGTCCCATACATGGTAACTGTGGCTAATATTAATAATCATCATAAATTAATATAAGCATCATAAACATGAAAATTAACATTTTCTAGCAAAAATCCAGATTTGAAAAGATTTTGCCAACTTTGCCTAATGACCTCAAACTAAAATTATAGTGTTTACTGGAATAAAGGCAAATTCCTGCATGTGAGTTGCAGAAACCACACAGTACAAATAAAAGACCTGGCTAAATAGCAAAGTTGAAGGAGATATTCATTTAACAAATATTTTATTGCCTTTGAAACACTATTCTAGACACTGAGGAAAACTGCAGGAAACAACAATAAAATAAAATCCCAGCTCACACTTTTTGTGTGATATGCAGAGGTTAAAAAACAAACATGTCAATGCATAGTGCGTCAGATGGTGATAAATGCTATGAACACAAATTAATCAGAGTATTGGGATAATGTATTGGAGACAGTAGGCAGCAAAGTCTTCTCTGATTAGGTGGGCACAGAAGTGAAGGCAGCTGATGGAGTGGGTGTGGGTGGGCATATCAGAGGGAAGAGTGTGTTAATCAGAGAGTCTGCAAGTATGGGTGCAAAGGGCTGGAGGTGGAAGTTCGTGTGGCACATTCAAGGCACGGTGAGGAGGCATGGTCCTAGCCAAGACTGAGCATGAGGGAGAGGAGTGGGTGACAAAGGCAGAAGGAAAGCTGAAGCTTTCAAATCATGCTAAGGAGATTCTAGACCATGGTGAGGGCTTTGATTTATGTTCCACCTGCTGTGAGGAGAACAGTTTGTGCAGGCAGGGTGGTGGGGGAGTTGTCTGTGCAAGACAAATTGATAGCCTGGACTACAATGAGAACACTGGAGTTGGTTAGAATTTGTTGGATTCTGGAAGTAATTTTAAAGTGGAGCTAATAAGGTAAATGATGGTTTAGATGCACAATGAAAGACAGTAAGATACATCAGGATGACTTCAGGTTCCTCCTGGCCCCAGGGAACTGAAAAAATAAAGTCTCATGAGATAAAGAAGACTAGGGGATGGGAGAGAGGTTTTTCATGGGAAGGTATAGTCAAGACTTCGGGTTTGGTATTAAACCTGAGATGCCCACTAGACATCTGAAGTGGATTATCCAGCAGGTAGTTGTACATGGATCTAAAGCTCATAGGAAAAGAATGGTCTAGAGCTATGAATTTGAAAGTCCTCAAGGTACAGATATATTTAAAGTCTTAAGAAGGACAGTATCACAAGAGTGGATATGGATGTAAAGAGGACAGCTTCCAAAAAGGGATCCCTGGAACACTCTGGTGTTTACAGCAACAGACATGATTGTGAAGTTATATTGGATTTAAAAGAGGGAGTTTTCATTTAAAATGGAATAGTTTGCTTCCAAAAGTAATGAGTTCCTGCTCCCTGGTCTGCATCTGTTGCCCATCAGTCAGAGATACTACAGGGATTCCAACATTGGGTGAAAAGAAGGAGTGCATGCCCTCCAAGCTCAAAGCCATCAATACAAATGATTTACTAGGAATCAAGAGATCTTTAGTTAAAAGTCCGCCCTTAACTTGTTCTGTGGCCTTAAGGAACTCATGAAAACTCCTTAGTCTTCAGTTTCCTCATTGATAAAATAAAGAAGTTGGTTAAGATATTCTTTAACATTCTCTTCTGGGATCTAAAAGTCTATAATTATCAGGTATCCACTTCTGTTCTACTTAACCCAGACATTATGAAACTCAGATATTAAAAAAAAAAAATTCCAAAGCAATTTAACAAATCCAAAGAGTTGCTGATTTGTTCAAAATTAATTAATTAGATTCTTGGAGTCTGACAAAGGCAAAGCCTTTCCAGGTGGTTCCTGAGTTATCTTCCCCAGAGCTCCTGTTCCCACTTCCACTCTGAGGTGATACAGCTGTACTTCTGTGATAAGCCATAGCAAAGGAAGAAAATTTAGCTCAATTCAAACAATAGGAGACTTGATCCAGAGAAAAGTACAGTGCTGGATGCCTTAAGACATGTGAACAGGCCATCTGGGCTCTCACAACCTTGTCAGTAGAGGCCGGATAAGCAATCCTGGTGAAGAAGTGAAGAAAATTACTACCCAGAAATGCACACTGCTAGCTACAGAAAGACCAAAGAGGAGATTGGCCATCTGTTGGCAAGTTCGACTAGACAGAAAAAGCTAGTATTCAGGTTGGGGCCTGACGATGAGTAGGGTTTCTAGGCATAATAAAGAATAGGAGCTTTGTAATCAAATAGGCCTGGGCTCCAAACTCAACTGTATTAGCAATTAGCTGTTTACCCTCTGGTAAGACTCTTCACTCCACACTCAAACTAATACCTTCCTCTTACCATAATTGTGATTTAAAAAATGTGATAATTATGTGTAAAATACTTAATACAATACCTGGTATCTAAGAAGGAATCAGTAAAACATAGTTATTAATATTTGAATACAGGAGGTAGTAACAGAATCCCAAGAGAAGATATAACATGAATAATGTTCATGAATCTAGTATTCCCTCTGATCTCCTTGATCTACTCACAGTCTACCTTTTCAATCTAATTCTGGCTACTTTCCATCATGACTCTCCTTGTGACCACATGGAACTACTTACCATCCCAAGTAAAAATTATATTATAATTCAGTGTTTTCCCAAATGCATTCATATACCACCCAAATTTTGCACTATCTACATAACACTTGTACTAGTATTTGCCTCCATTTTTCCCTGAATTATTGAAGTTTTCACTTAAATGCATTTATTTGATTAAAACATTTTATACCACAACTTTAAGTAGAAATCTAACATTATTTTCCATAAGGTGAAGAGAGCTAAAAAATAAATGTAATCTGAACCCCTTTTTGTTGAATCCTAGTTACTGTAGTCTGCTATCATATTTGGGCCTCTGTGTTAAAGAACAAAGGGAGGGAAGAGGGACTAGTTAATTAACAGTATGGAAAGGGGTTACAGATGCATCAGTATGAAATTGAGGCCTTTTTTTCCTGAATAAAAATACTGAAAGATGATTGGAAAAAGAAAACTCTGTCACTGTGTAGTTGAATATTATTTAATGTTACTCCTGTATATTGTGCATATCAGCAGTGGTACAGGGCCTTTGAGAAACATCACCTTGGTTCATACCATCCTGCCTTCTCTGTTTATTCCAATCCATGTCTTTCAATGCTCCCTCAAGCCCCACCTCCTCCATGGAGCCTCCCCTGATTATTCCATTGAGCAGTAAATTCCCTGCCTTTAAATCAACATTCTTGGTGTTAACCCATTTGGAAATAAATCATGCATTTCCTCCTGACATCTGTTCTATCACTGTCACACTGGCATCTTGCTCTTGCATTTTTATCATTGTCTAGGTTTTTCTTACTCCTTCCCCAATATAAGTTACTGTGGGTGGGGACTGTCTTTTCTGCCCACATTACCCTATGCATACTTTCGGGTTTTGTGGGGGTTTGGTTTGTTTTTTAAGATTTTATTTATTTATTTATTTATTTATTTATTTATTTATTTGACAGAGAGAGAAAGAGCACAAGCAGAGGGAGCAACAGAGGCAGAGAAAGAAGCAGGCTCCCTGCTGAACAGGGAGCCTGATGCAGTACTCTATCCCAGAACTCTGGGATCATGACCTGAGCCAAAGGCATAGGCTTAACCAACTGGCCCATTCAGGTGCCCCACCCTATGCATACTTTGAAAATGGCAGGCATATCATAAATATATGTAGAATAAGTGACTAAAACATGTGGTCAATGAGAGCATCAAGTACTATGGTCATACTGGAGAACTGAAATAATCCAGATGAGGGCTGGGAATAGTGATGTTAACTAGACTGAAATAAAAACATTTGAATATTAGGTAGCAAGGAAAAGTTTTCCTGAGAAAATTCTGATTTCATATTACTGAGAAAAAGGTAGCTATTAGCACTATTATCATAAATTCACCATGTTTCCAGAGTTTGGTACTGAGCTCTATCCAGGTGGTGCTTTCAAAGGAACCAACCATGATATCCTTGCCAAGGTCCTTTATCTCTCATTTGACTTGCTAAGAAACGTGAGTATCTGCTATTAGGACATATGTGATTGCCCAGTTTTATTACCTTTTTTTTTTTTTTTTTTAACAGAAAGGTGTATGAAACTTAACCTGCTATAACACTAACACAGCCATTTCACAATGGCTCGGAACCTACCACAATGAAATTTCGGAAATATAAAGACAATTTTGAAGAAAGCGATGTCAAAAAAATAGTATCATACAAAAGAAGGTGAAATAGTAAAATGAATTCTCTCACATCTCACACTTTAAATGAGATTGGAACACCAAATAGAAGGCTTTATTTAAGATAGCGGTAGGGCTCTCACATTATTTTCTACCAAGCCCTGTGTAATAATCAGGATGTTAATCATCACAAAGCTGGGTGTACGGTCCAGAAGGATATAATTTCATTTTATGCATTTGGGTAATGTCACTTTAGAGAAAATCAGACAATTGGCAGAAGAGAAAGGAAGGAGATAGAAAAGGAATCATAGTTGAGAGCTTAGGGCTGCTGTCCATTCCTTGCCTTTCTCTCTTCATTCTTAAATGCAATGGCAGGTTTCTTCGCTCTTGAAATATTAAAGACTTTCTTAGAAATAAGTGGGAAGTTCTAAAAGGGCCTTTTATTAGAATTGGGAGAGATCTTGGAAATCATCTAGCTTAAACTCCACATTCTGCAAAGAAAGAAAGACAACACCAGAGAAGAGTGTAAACTGTCCACGATCCCTTGGTTACTTTTCTCAAAGGAAGATCTGGAATGCCGTTCTCTTGAACCAAATCTCCAGCCTCAGCCTATCCAGTGCCTCCCCCAAGAATTCTCTTCTTGGAGCTCAAAGCCTGAGGCCTTCCTTTCTCATTCCAGCCCAGGCTGTAGTAATAGTGAGAAAACAGGAGAACACATTACACAGACGACAGATAACTCATCAGATACCTGCAACTCTTCCACTAATAGTTCTGCTGGCCTTCCCAGCAAGCATAGGGCTCAGGATGTGACTCCACATCGGCATTTGGAGTGAACAAGCACTACTTCTCTCAAGTTTCACGCTACCGTTGACAATACATCTTCCTATAAGCAAAGCTGTTTTTTGCTTGGAATCCAGTAGACGGAGCTGTGCTTTGAGAACAGATGTGAAAACAGGGTCACTTGCGGACTTCTGCAAGGGACTGCAAGGCAGTCCACATGACTAGTTTGAATGCTTTACAATGTAATAGCCAATCTCTGGGTAAGTGTTAAATAACCCTCCAAACTCCCAAAGATTAATTTAGCTTTGCTTGCAAGACCCTACTCTATTTTAAAATGATTCAAATATTTTCTTAAATTTATCAGCATTATTTTCTAGATGAATATACTTCTTTGGCCTTAGGAAATGGAATGACATTGTGTTCAAGAAATACAAATTATTTTACCAAATGAAAAAAGTATGTGTTAGTGATTTATTTTCATTAACAAATGAACTTCAAAGCACAAAAGAGATTATTGGTTTGCTTGCAATGGCGATCACAGTAAAAAGTCGTAACGCTTTAAACAAAAGCTATTACCAGAATAGCCAAGGAAGGAGTTGGGAAAATATATATATATATATACACACACACACACCCCCATATTTTTTGGGGGGGAAGCATATAAATATATATACATTTGAAAGACTTTCAAGTTCTTTAAGGATCCACTTCCCTATTACTGCAAGTCTCAAAGGATTGAGTAAAAATTAGCTATGCTCATAGCAGGCCTGTCCAATTTTGAACAAGGAGACTATGAAAAACACCTCTCAGGTCCCAAAATGTTGAAGATTTGTTATCTTTAGATCCCTTGCTTTAACCCTGAGCTCTTCCAAACAGCAAATTCAGTTCCCCTTTTCCCATCTCCCACTCATAAAGAGAATTCTAGTACAAATTGGGTGAAACAAATTTCTCTTTGGGACTACTATCAACATGAACAAAAATAGGAAAAAGAACATCTCCCCCATGAAGCCTCTTTTCATGTCCTGAGCCCATGGTTCTCCCCCATCCCTAAGCACCTTCACACATGCAGGAGGCTCTAAGGTGATCAGCATCCAGGCTGCCTGACTGGCTCGGTTGGTGGAGCATGCAACTCATGATCTCAGGGTCATGAGTTCAAGCCCTATTTGGGCATAGAGATTGCTTAAAAATAAATAAATAAATAAAAATTTGCTCACCTGTACTTATTAAAAGATTTTTTTAAAAAACTTGCTCTGCACTTAATTGTTCTCTTAGTGATTTATATATGGTTCCTTCTCTCTGACAGGCTTGCAAACTTCTGAGAATAAGGATTAAAACTTATACTTATCTGTGCCTTGTGGTACTCAGCAGTATTGCAATATAGACGAATGTTCTGTCATAGGAGCTTGATGGAGAATCAAACATCACTGTTTTCAATCTTTCAAGTCCATGAAAACATGTCCAAATAAAATTACGGTGTTAATTTAACCCTAAGAGTTATTATTTGGTAGCAATCGGACAATTTCTGAACAGATCATTCACAATATTTTATTATACACTGAAGATGAACAATAGGAATAAAAATAATGACATTTGAAACAGTACATGTGTACTCTTTGAAAGTAAGTACAAGTACAAAGACTGAAATGTCCCCTTATGAGTAAAAACATAATGTAGAAATTTTCAAACTGGCAAACTTTTGCAGAGCTCCTCTCTTGCGTCATTGACAGGAAGAGTAAATGACTCATTTCCTTAAACTGCAATTGAATCTTGGGAAATTAATTTCCGTAGCATTTAGCATTTGACTCTCTCAACTTGAAGAGTAAGAACATAAACAGGCAAAGACTATATTGTTAGAGGTTTATTAAGTTCAGCTGTAATTAGTTTCTTATTTTTAAAAATCTTAGAATTGCCAAATGATGGTAGGTATACGGAATACCCTGAACCATGTGTAGAAAAAAGTAATCCTTAAGTTCATACCAATTACAGGAAATTTCAAGCAAGAAAATCTCCCTCTACTCCACCTTCAATATCCAGAACGCATCATGCTGTGATGACTATTATATATGCTTTTTACATTTTTGGTGAGAAAAGCCATTAGCTACATAAGACAGCTGTTCACAGCCTTCTAGACACAACTTGGCATATTTCAGGACATACAAATGATCACTTCTAAATTAAATGAGTCCAATTACACATTGGATTTATTTTGTCACTGGCATAATTCAGTCGTCTATTTGTGCATATTGGTATGGAAAGGGACAAAATAAAAATATATCCCTGCAATGCCTTCTTCTGAGATCTCTAAATACTTCATAGATATTAACAGATTATTTTGTATTACCATAACATAATTAAGCAAGAAGTATTATCTCCATTTTCTTAGGTATAATATTTGATACACTCTTAGACCATTATAATAATCTAAGCACAGAGACCTGCTTCTGTATTCTCAAAAGAGGTCCTTTATTCAGTATAATTCTATATGCAATGGCCCTTGAGCAACACAGGTTTGAACTGTACAGGTCCATTCATGTACGGATTTTTACAGTACAGTACTGTAAAAGCTAGTTTCCTTACGATTCTCTTAAGAACATTTTCTTTTCTCCAGCTTACTTTACTGTAAGAATACAGTACAAAAAATACACAGCATGCAAAAACATCTGTTAATCTGTATATGTTACTGGTAAGGCATCCAGTCAACAGTAAGCTATCAGTGGTTAAGTTTTTTTTTTTTTTAAGATTTTATTTATTTATTTGACAGAGATAGAGACAGCCAGCGAGAGAGAGAACACAAGTTGGGGGAGTGGGAGAGGAAGAAGCAGGCTCCCAGCAGAGGAGCCTGACGTGGGGCTCCATCCCAGAACGCCGGGATCACGCCCTGAGCTGAAGGCAGACGCTTAACTGCTGTGCCACCCAGGCGCCCCATCAGTGGTTAAGTTTTAGGGGAGCCAAAGTTATCCATGGATTTTCAACCACAAGTGAATTGGCACCCCAAACCCTACCTTGCTCAAGGACCAACTGTAATGTACTTATTTATTCTTTCGTTGTCTCACAAACGTTTTTTCAGCACCCATTATGCGCCAGCCACCAAGTCTACAGAGCAGACTAATACTGTCTACACTTAGCCTTAATATCTTCCTTGCAAACTAACCACTCTCTCCAAAAACCATTTTTCATTTCTTACTTGAATGCACATTTCTGTAGATTGTTACGAAGACAACTTCCTTCTTGAAAGGCCTCCTTGGCAGGTGTGATGTCACACTTTCCTAGCTCTTCTCTTACTGCTGCCCATTCCTTGTTTTTGATAGCTTTCTCTTCTTAAAACTGGTTCAATGATGTCTCAAGCCTCAATCTTCTTGAAAGCCCATTAAGTCCCTGCATGACAGATCCCAGTCTTGTCCTCCAGCCCATCCCCTGCCCACGATGTCAGCTGTTCTCTTTATGCTTTTGCAGCACCAGTGTGCTTGTAATTCTCCACCATATGTTTTATTGCCTTTGTGCCTCTGCTCATACATTTCTCACTTCTGGAATGTCCTTCCCTCTCTTTTTTATCTGACTAATTTTCATCCATCCTTTAAGACTTTTCCTAGATGTCTTTTCTGATACCATTTCCCTTTTCTACCACTCTCAGGTCTGAGTAGGTGCACCTTCTCTGTACTCCCACAGCCTGGGTCAGAGCATCAGTGGCTGGTTTTCAGATTATCCGTATATGCCTATGGTTCTCTTTGTTTCTGTGCAGGGGTGGTGTTTTGTCAGTTTTTTCTGTACTCCCATGCCTGGCTTCTAAGTAATCAATAAACATTTGTCGAAATGAACTAGAAAAGTTAAGTGGAGATGAACTGTATTTACCTAAGGATGGGAATTTTAGTAACGTAAAGAGTAACTCTAAGATAATATTTTTCTAAGTTCTCAGAAAAGAACTCATCTTGCCCCCAGATAGCGGCATATAAGCAGAAATACTCTAGCTACACTGAAATATACTCACTGAGATTTAATCCCCCCATTAGATTGTACACAACTTAAGATCAAGGTCGGGTGTTGGTATTTTTGCTAATGAAATATGCAAAAAAATATGTGCTCATTAACTATTAGTCGAACATATAAATGATTGAGTGGGTGGATAGGTGGGTGGACAGGTAGGTGGATGGGTAGGTGGGTAGTTTAAACACTGTATTCATTTGATCTCTCTTTTGGTTTCTTTTTATAACCATCTACACTAAAATAAGGGTAGGAAAACACTCCTTGTATCTGCTTACTTGGTCTCCTTGTATATATACTTGTCCTTTATCTTGACAGGACTCAGGAAGACCAAGTATAAAGATTTCTTGGGGCATTTGAATGAATAGTCTGATGTTCCTGAAGTTCATTAGAAGCACCTTGATCTCCTTTATAAGAGTGCAGATGAGATCTCTTCCAATACCTCATTCACAATGGAGTGTGACTCTCCTCCCCAATACCAATTTTTTTTCTCCCAACTAGTTTAAAATGTTTTGCTAAATAGTGTAAAAAATATTTTGGACAAAATGTCAACCTAAAGGAAAAGAAAACCAGACAACCATCTGTGTGATGTGTGTTTTTTTGTTTTTTTAATCCCTCAAGTTTTTTCTAATCCCCTTGAGAACTCTCTCTCTATTTGTGGAAGAGGGTATCATAATTTAAAACTATCATTTGCAGGGACGCCTGGGTGGCTCAGTCAGCTGGGTGTCTGCCTTCAGCTGGGCTCATGATCCCGGGGTCCTGGGTTCAAGCCCGGCTTGGGCTCCTTGCTCATTGAGGAGCCTGCTTCTCCCTCAGCCTGCCACTCCCCCTACTTGTGCTCTTTCTCTGTCAAATAAATAAATAAAATCTTAAAAAAAAAAAAACAAAATAAAACTATTACTTGCAATTTCAGGTCAGCTTTGGGGGCTTCTATTCAGTCAACTCTGAAACTGGTCTATTAAAGAGAGGGATAGGCTCCACAGTCGCGTTTAACCAATGTAACTGCATTTCCAAGATCACAAATATTTATGACAAAGAGGAGAGACGGAGAGTGGGAACCTCAGTTCACAGTAGAATCAAATTCCTGAATGGCCTCCTCCCTTTTTTCAATATGGTTAATTTTATTATTTTATAATAAAGATTTTATTTATTCATTTGTCAGAGAGAGAGAGAACAAGCAAGGGGAGTGGCAGGCAGAGGGAGAAGCAGGCTCCCCACTGAGCAAGAAGCCCGAAGCTGGGCTCAATCCGGGAACTCCAGGATCATGACCTGAGCGGAAGGCAGATGCTTAACCAACTGAGCCACCCAGCTGTACCACCCCTTTTAATTTTAAGTAAAGTCTATGCCCAACATGGGGCTCAAACTCATGACCCCCAAGATCAAGAGTTTCATGCTCTACCGACTGAGCCACCCAGGTGCTCCAATTTTCATACACTCTCTAAAAATAAGCGGTGAGACCATATAAGTTGTCATGCAAATCAGTGCACATTTAACAGTGAATGGGAGCAATAAAAATAATTAAATTACATTATTTAAAAATATTTAATTAAGAACTGACAATTTGGTTTAAATATATTGGTAAACCAATAAAAAATTCTATTCAATAACTGTTTTCAAAATAAAATTCTTCCTAAAAATAAAAATAGCACATATCTTTGTAGTAAAACAACATTAAAATACTTCTTTACCTTATCTGAATATTAAATATAAACAATGTCCATTTTCAGATTCGGATAGTTATACCGATTTCATCAGTGACTATCCTTGACACCCTGAAATAGTTAGACATTTTTTTTAAAAAGATTGTAAAGCCCTATAAGAATTTACCAAGAGAAATAAATTTAGAAACAGCAAAGGCAAAAAAAGTATTCATGCCCATATTTAGGTACTTTAAACAGGTTCTTATTCACATATATCTCTAGTACCATGTCACTAGCATTTTTTTGAAAATGCGTTTTTTCTATATGGTCTTATTATTTTCAGTTTTGTGTAAAATTACCTGCAAACTTCTTCAAAGATGCATTTTATGGATAATACATAGGAAATTGGGGACATTTCAATCTTTTTTTTATATGCCATAAAAATTTTAACTGGAAAAAATACTCTGTCTATAAATGCTAAGGTATCTGGTAAATAAAAAGCAAATTATGCTACATGGAGTTTAATCTCAATTTTAATATTTATATATTGAAATATGTAAATATATTTATAGATATTGGGGTTTTTCCTTTTATTTACATTAACTTCCTTTGCAAAATATTTCTATATGATACATCAACAAGTCATCTCTTTGGAATGTTAAGCCAAATTTAAATATTTCAAAATATGTAAGTATATTCAATCAAAGAGGAGTGACAGCAAAACATTCTTCCCATAACCCAAGATATTCCAAAGTGCAATTATAAAATCCCAAAATTAAGTCTTTTATGCTAGTTGAGCTCTCATGTAATTTGTTTAGTCGCTCCTTTTGTAAGGAACCATTTCAATATGTTCTAGTTTGCAAGCATTGTTTCAATAATTACAGTTTGTTACATGTCCAAAATATGAATATTTTTGCCAGCCCATTCTTTGAATACTTTGATTCTAAATTTCTAACTAATTTTTAACAAAAGGCAAACAGAATTTGAAGTGAACACCGATGCTTCTTCAGCAACTTCTCATCTTCTCACCAGAAGTTGTGGTTAGTGACACACCTATAGTCCCATAATGGGTAGTAAATATCAACAACATTTTTGCGCAAGTTCGATGTTTAGCATCAACTTTTTTTTTTTAGACCTGTAAATTCAGTACCTAACATTTTGTTAAACATTCAATTCTTTTTTTCTGTTATTGCTACCAAAAGAGTTTATTCCAATATAAAGTTTTTCAAACCATGAAATATGGTTGTAGATTTAGGCCATACAATAAATGACAAGAAACTCTCTACAAAACAGACTGCTCATCCTCTATCTTCCATACACACATTTCTCACATCATGAGAAAAACTGTCCACATTTCCTACTAGCCCCAATCACTGGTGTCCTGGCAGTTTTGGGCATCTGGCATAGAAGGAGTTAGCTGTCCTTAGTTCCTGAGGTCTGAGAGCTCTTTGTTTTATCAGCAAGCACAGTGTGCACAGTCTCTGAAGGGAAGCTGGAAAAGCTTGGGAGTAGAGAGACAGGCTGGTCATTGTCTTTCAGATTTAACCACATGTAAGAGTGAGAAATCTTTTCATTGCCCATGGGTCTCACAAACTACTAGACCAGACTAGGGCAGAAGCTGCAAGCAAAGCAGAAATCTATGAAACAAAACCCACCTCATCTTAAAATGAATAACAGCAACGTTTCCTTAAAAAAATTGAAAAATTTGGATAGACATTAAACCAGAATGAATGATAGGACAACAGGCATAAGCCAAGAATGGACAAGGAAAACATATGATCACTGGCCTCATAAGGCTTTTTTGCACCTCCAGCTCAAATTCAAGAACTCAAGTTCTCCTAACTCACTAATAGGGTGCAGGAGATCTGTTAATGAAATTGAGATTGCCAGTTTTTATCTTTAAAATTAGTGATGCGGCTGTCAAACCCAATGAATTGACCTCTCATTTTGTTTTAGTCTGTTGGCGTTATTTTGTTTCTAGAACAGAAAGAAATTTAACTAATTGTTTTGGAGAATATAAACTAACATCCAATGGCTTTGATCTAAAATGTGAAAGCAATCAACTTGTGATCCCTTGAGTAACAATATAGTGAAGCATTTAGAGCATTTCACATTTAGAAAAATGAATAGAACTTACTGAAGAGAAAACTCATGTTCTAAGGTGGGAGAGTTACAGTGTTGTATACATATTCTGTCTTGAACTGAGGACTCAGTGAATGTTAGTGTAGCTAGCTCTCAAGCCTCCAAGAGATTGCTGAATTGAGGTGTGCGGCCCAGGGTTAGGGACATAAAAATTCAGACTTGACTACGGCATCCACTAAGGACATAACTAAGGGGAACTGTGCTATAGAGTAGCTGCTAGGATATTATATTAAAAAATGTTTACAAGTGTATCTTTAATTACCTCTCCTCTGTCACTTACTACAATCCTTTGGCAGTTTTCTTATCTGGATAATGGCCATGGGGGGAGAGAAGGTGTGATTAAATGACACAATGGCTCATAATTGGCCCTTAAAAAATATTTGATGAAATTCGAATGTTGAAAATTAATCAGATGGAAACAAAGAATTGGAAAACAAAATAAACACATTGTGATAAAGATGTTGTTAGCATCTGTGAGTATCTAACAGAATTTTTTTCTGTCTTTTTTTTTTTTTTTTTTTATTTTTTTTTCATTTGAGGGAGGGAGAGACAGAGAGGGCACACCCNAGAGAGACAGAGAGAGCACAACCAGGAGAGGCAGAGGGAGAGGAAGAAGCAGACTCCCTACTAGGTCGGGAGCCTGACATGGGGCTCAATCCCAGGACTGGAGATCATGACCCGAGCCAAAGGCAAATGCTTAACCATCTGAGCCACCCAGGTGCCAATTTAACACAATTTTTTAAGAAAATAATTGTGTTTTTTTTTTTAAAGATTTTATTTATTTATGTGACAGAGAGCCAGCGAGAGAGGGAACACAGCAGGGGAGAGNCCTTTAACACAATTTTTTAAGAAAATAATTGGTTTTTTTTTTTTTAAAGATTTTATTTATTTATGTGACAGAGAGCCAGCGAGAGAGGGAACACAGCAGGGGAGAGGGAGAGGAAGAAGCAGGCTCCCAGCGGAGGAGCCCGATGTGGGGCTCGATCCCGGAACGCCGGGATCATGCCCTGAGCCGAAGGCAGATGCCTAACGACTGCGCCACCCAGGCGCCCCAAGAAAATAATTGTTAATTTATATTTCACTTACTTCCTTGAAAATATCCCAGTTATGTATTATGCATAAATTAAGAAACATAGCTTTAAGGGTATAATTTCACCAATGATGGCTCACTGTACAAGTAATCATTTGGGAACTTCATGTCTCCAAGTTTGTCTTTTTAAAACTCATAGGCCAGGGTGCCTGATGCCTTAGTCAGTTAAGTATCTAACTCCTGATGTAAGCTCAGGTCATGGTCTCAAGGTTGTGGGATCAGGTCATGATTTCAGGGTCCTTGATGGAGCCCCCCAAGATGGGCTCCGTGCTCAATGGGAGTTGGCTTGGGATTCTCTCTCCCTCTCCTTTTGCCCCTCCCCCACTCTCTCCCTTGCTCTCTCTCAAATAAATAAATCTTTAAAACTCATTGGCCAGGGGTGCCTGGGTGGTGCAGGTATTAAGCGTCTGCCTCCAGCTCAGGGCGCGATCCGGGTGCTCTGGGATCAAGCCCCACATCAGGCTCCTCTGCTATGAGCCTGCTTCTTCCTCTCCCACTCCCCCTGCTTGTGTTCCCTCTCTCACTGGCTGTCTCTATCTCTGTCAAATAAATAAATAAAATCTTTTAAAAAAAATAAAATTAAATAAATAAATAAATAAAATCTTAAAAAAAAAAAAAACTCATTGGCCAAAACTACTATTCCTATAAAGAGACATTACTACATACTATAGGGTTAAACTAAACTTATAACATAAATCAGTTGATAAAAATAAAGTTGAACTAATATTAATTTAAAATTTTAAAGGATATAGTTAAAATTGAAAACCATAATTAGGTAAGGATAACACTAATTATACCCTGATTATAAAACATTGTTCCAGAAAGAAAGAAAAAAAAAGTGGGAATCCCAACTGTGTATGTAGTAAAAGCTTTGCAACTTTCCTTGGGTACCACATTGTTTAGGTTACCAGTAAATTCTAAAAACATGCAATTTTTTTCTCTTCAGAATATAAAATTTTAGTAAGCTCTATTCACTTAATAATTATTAATCATTCCTTGATTATCTTTAAAAATAAATATCTAACAATAAATATCTATAAGTTATTTGTGCATATTACTTATTTGATCTGGATATATTTTTGAAACACATTTAGCAATTTCTCAAAATCATCTTTTACATCAAGCTGATCCTTAGGGCTTTATCTTATTTTCTACTTTTATTTTTTCTTCACTCATTCCTTTACCAATTTTTTTGTTTTATTTTTATATTGAAAACAATTTTATTTTTAATAGTTATTTATATCCCTGAAAGCTGCCTCATATTAGTTTCTGCAATGATGTAGGGAATAAATTGATTAATTAGCTTTTTTTTAAACCAGGCCCTCTCAGTAATTCACTGAAGAAGACATTATATTCCTCAGTTTCACAATAAAAATATGTACCAAGTTATTCATATCACATCAGAGTTTATAGCAAAACAGTTTAAAAAGAGATCCTCCTCTAAACTCCTTCATTATTAATTGTGGCCCTAGATCATACAATTAGCTGAATAAAGCCCAGTTCATCAAGACAGACAGTACTACTCATTCTTTAAATTGAAACAACAATATTATATCACACACTACTCTGCTTCTGTCATTTGTCGTAAGAGTTGGTAATCTGCATATTTTACTAAATACAGCTTGTTTATGAGGATAAAAGACAGTTCCTTATAATTAGAAACTTTAGGTATCCACTGCTAAGGGATTTTAAATATATATCTTTATGTACATATCTTTTCAGTATTATGTAAGTATATGAATATATAATATATACATGAATTGTTCCCAGGAACTAATGACTTAAGCACATTTCCACTGCATGAATTATCTGAGTAACATTTTTTTCCAGCAGCTACAAGAACTTTCATATTGCAAGCTAAGAATTCATATTTACAGATTTGAGGGAGTATTCTTTTGTTAGATGATCGAAAAGTTTGCCTCTTAGGACATGATGTCCTTTGTTTCTCATCATAGTTTCTGTAATAGTAGAGAACTGCTTCTAACGAAGGTTTGTTTGTGCTCTGACATTTGTGGGACTTATTTTTCTAAAAGCACCTTGTCAGATGCAAAAGAGAGGATAAATTAAGCTCAGTTGAACATGTAACCTGATTTATTTCAACCTGATTAGCAATTAATAACTATCAGACTTTATATATTAATAGGATGACACAATAAAATGAATACAAGAACATGCAGCATGGTGGAAGTTAAATATTTGAGGCGAGAGAAAAACAGCTTTCAAAATGGCAAGCCATCCCTGCCTACGGCATTTTCTGTTTCATAGCTTTCTGCCATACACCTGAGGCTGACAACAGGCCAATGTTGGTCAGCCAGCCAGGCTTCATCATCTGCTCACCTGCCACCAACCCCAGCTCTGAGGTTCTAGTTCTTCTGTGCCTCTTCCAGGTAGTGGCCTTGCTTGAGACCCCTCTCTTTCCATCTCTTTTCCCTCCATATTATCCGAGATTTGCCTTTTTTTTTTGCAAACCCCTATTCTCAGTGGGCCAGCTGATTCATCTCATAAACTATGGCATACTTATTAAAATTCTATACTCTCAGAGATAATCTAAAAAACAAATACAATGTGTTTCCCTGTGTTAATTCTTAACACTGAAAACGTCATTGAGGAGAGGAGATTGGTTGGTTGGTACTGGTAGGGAAAGTCTGTTGTTATTGGTGTCAGGAATCTCGATCACATCAATTGTGCTCACATAAGATACATCCTTATCTCTGTAATATTATAATGAAGCATCACTTGGGATCACAAAAGTCTATCAATTTTATTAATCATTTATTATAGAAATTCAAATCTCCACACATTCTCTTTTGGCCATAGGAAATGGTCTGCATCTTCCCTGTGATAAGACGGAGCCTGGCTACTTCTCCAGCTTTGTTTTGTGTCACAGCCGAGCCTTATTTCACTGGAGTTCTCTTACCTGCCATGTTGGTTCTGGCCTCCACAAACGTGCTCTGCTTTCTCAGAACACTCCCATACCTTTACTTCCCAGTGCCTTCTGTTTAGGGCTCGCTTAAGAATTACCTCCTTGGGGGCACATGGGTGGCTCAGTTGGTNGCCTCCTTGGGGGGCGCCTGGGTGGCACAGCGGTTAAGCGTCTGCCTTCGGCTCAGGGCGTGATCCCGGCGTTGTGGGATCGAGCCCCACATCAGGCTCCTATGCTATGAGCCTGCTTCTTCCTCTCCCACTCCCTTGCTTGTGTTCCCTCTCTCGCTGGCTGTCTCTATCTCTGTCGAATAAATAAATAAAATCTTAAANTCTCAGAACACTCCCATACCTTTACTTCCCAGTGCCTTCTGTTTAGGGCTCGCTTAAGAATTACCTCCTTGGGGGCACATGGGTGGCTCAGTTGGTTAAGCCTCTGACTCTTGGTTTCAGGTCAGGTTGTGATCTCAGGGGTGTGAGATCAAGCCCCGCATTGGGCTCCACACTCAGTGGGGAGTCTTCCCTCTCCCTCTGTTCCCCCTTTCTATGCATGTTCCCTCTCCTCTCTCTCTCTCAAATAAATAAATAAATCTTTAAAAAAAAAAAAAAAAAAACCCCCTTGGAGAAACCATTTCTGTCATTACCTTTGTTTTCCACTGTATCCTGTGCTTATGTATACTTCTAGTATAAAGTTCAGCAATGAAATACCCCTATTCATTTGCTTATTAATTTTCCTGTGCTGGATGTTAAGGGCTTTAAAGACTGGAATGGTTACTTGTTCATTCCGAATCCTTATGATTGATCTCTATGTCTGGCACATGGTGAATACTCAATAAATGTCTGTTGATTAGAGATGAATAAAAACTCTTGCATGCTTAGAATTGCTGAAGGAATCCTTGATCCAACCTTTCCAATACCTTGCTGCACAGTGCTTCAACACTGCCTTCAACACATAAAACCCTATGTAAAAGCCCTTGATAACTCCCTTTTACCAGGTGATCAAGCACCACATTTGTGACATACACAGTACAAAAGGTTTTTTTGTTTTTTTAGTAATTTCTTTCCCAGTGCTGTTCAAGATGGGAGCATAGAAAAATCCTGAACTCACTTCCTCCCACAGACACAACAAATCTACAGCTACACGTGGAAAAGGAAAACACTAATNGTTTTTTAGTAATTTCTTTCCCAGTGCTTTTCAAGATGGGAGCATAGGAAAATCCTGAACTCACTTCCTCCCACAGACACAACAAATCTACAGCTACACGTGGAAAAGGAAAACACTAATTTGAAAATATATCTGCATCTCTACATTCATTTCAGCATTATTTAGAAAAGCCAAGATATGGAAACAAGCTAAGTATCCACGGATGGATGAATGAATAAAGAATATGGGACACACACACACGCACACACACAGGACTCCTACTCTGGTACAAAAAAAATAGAGTCTTGTCATTTGCAACAACATGGATAGGCCTCAAGAATATTATGTTAAATGAGGGGTGCCTGGGTGGCGCAGTCATTAAGCGTCTGTCTTTGGCTCAGGGCGTGGTCCCAACGTTCTGGGATCGAGCCCCAGGTCGGGCTCCTCTGCTGGGAGCCTGCTTCTTCCTCTCCCACTCCCCCTGCTTGTGTTCCCTCTCTCGCTGTCTGTCTCTATCTCTGTCAAATAAATAAGTAAAATCTTTAAAAAAAAAAAAAGAATATTACGTTAAATGAAATAAGTCAAATAGAGAAAGACAAATGCCATACGATTTCACTTACATGTGGAATCTAAAAAACAAAACAAATGAATATGCAAAACCAAACTCATAGACACAGTGAACTAGTGGTTGCCAGAGGGATTGGCAAAATGGGTGAAGGAGATCAAGAGGTACAAACTTCCGGTTACAGAATAAGTAAGTCAAAGGCATATTATGTACAGCATAGGGACTATAGTCAATAATATTTTATTGCAAATCTGAACATTGCTAAGAAAGTATATCTTAGAAAGTTCTCATCACAAGAAAAAAAATGTAACTTTGTATGGTGACAGACGGTAAATAGACGATGTGGTGACTTTTTCACAATATATACAGATGTTGAGTCATTACGTTGTACACCTGAAACAAATACAGTGTTGTATCTCAATTATACTTCAATACAAAATTATTTCTTTCCTCAAATAATTTAAAATTCAGTTGGGAAAATAAACCAAGAATGAGTAAAATGGAAATAATATCAATCATAATGGTAAAGTTTGAATGACACTTACTTTGAACCAAATATATTTATAAACATGTGACGTATATTAACTCATGTAATTATACAGGAATTCTCATTACCCTGTCAGAGGTGAAGAAACCAAACCACTGAGAAGTTATATGACTTTCCCAAGGCTGTGGAGGGGAAAAAAGGGCAGAGCTGAGATTTGTAGTCAGGCAGCCTGGCTACAAAACCTATATTCTTTTTTTATTCTTTTTTTTTTTTTTAATTTTATTTATATCAAACTTTACATCGGAGTCTGGGGATGTACTGTATGGTGATTAACACAAAACCTATATTCTTAACTACTGCACCATATTGCCTCTGGGAACATGACACATAAATGCCTCCATGCCCCTGAAACAATTGCGAGGCTGACTGCCGAATGGCTGAATNAGGCAGAGCTGAGATTTGTAGTCAGGCAGCCTGGCTAACAAAACCTATATTCTTAACTACTGCACCATATTGCCTCTGGGAACATGACACATAAATGCCTCCATGCCCCTGAAACAATTGCGAGGCTGACTGCCGAATGGCTGAATAGACACATGCCGTAACTTTACAGTGGGGACAACGGCTCTACACCAGTTAGATTTGGGAAGATTTTATGGAAGAGGTGAAAATGGAATGGAATTAACTTTTCAGGGTTTATTGGACTTGGTAGATCAGAGTGGAAGAAGGCCTCCCAATAGAGAAAACAAAGATGAGTGATACAAGGTACATTATTTGTGAGATAATACAGGAGTGTGTAGGGCAAGATGGGTGGGGTGGGGGAGTTAAATTCTAAAGTCAGTAGTTCAAAATATTTCTAATTGACCCTAGAAGTGATTGGGAGAAATGGCCAACGATGAAATGAGTAAAGCATTGTTTCAGAATAATAATCTATTAGTGGCTTTTAAAGCAAAATCAAGGAGAAAGACACTGAGAACAGGAAGCTTCTTACAAAACTATTTTACAGGTTTGAGCAAAAGTGATGGGATCCCTGTTTGCCCTGTGTTCCTATTTAACTTATTCATTAATGAGATAACCACCCAGATGTTAGAACTATATCAAAGGAGAATCCAAAGAACCATATACATAAGCAGTAAGAAATGCTGAAATGAACTTAAAAATAGATTAAAAACTGGCATTTTTTCAAGGGGAAAGGAAGTCAATTTCACCTCACCAGACAAAATTTATTTATATACAAGGAGTTATCAAAGGCTTTTACATAGGGTTTATGTGTCCAAGGCAGTGTTTAGGCTCTTGTATCTCTAGGAATAAGAATCAATTGCATTTTTAATTGTCTAAAATTTACAGTCAAAGACAATGAAAGGTACCAAGACCTCCACATAATCAGATATCTAGGAAGAGCATGTTGCTAAAGAACACCTAGTTTTCCACTGAAAACATCCATTTTTTTTCTAATTTCAGAGTCTCTCACTGGGCAAAAGTGCCCATTTTGACACTGGCATGAGCATTAAATGAGAATACCAGTAACACAGATCAGAAGGGGAATGCAAATTTCCTAACACATGGAATTGGGTGGTACTTTCCTTCTCCTTGCTCCTTGCATCGTTCCAAATCATTTTCTCAATATACATGTGAACTAGCAGGTTCAGAAAAGGAATAGAGCTGTGTTTCATGACATCAGACATATACACTTATACCTGGCCACTTCTGGGGTGATAGAAGAAAACAACAGCTCGACAAAGGGCATGCCGGAGTTCTCTTAGGGAAAACCTGGCACTAGAAAAGTTGGCATGGCCCAATAAGCCAGACTTGGCAACAGGGTCTTTTGTTTGGAATCACAGTACTTTGTCATAAGAAAAATTCATTAATTTGAGTTATATCTTTTAAAGCAAATGAACAAACATTTTCTAACATTCTATCTTCCGAACATTTGATCAAAATAGATCAGATTTGGCAGAATCTGCAAAAAGGCTAGAGGAAGGCACAAACTGAAAAAAGAACAGGACATGTAATGATCTGGGCTGAAGGACCAAGGAGCGAGCAAGTCCAATGACAAGACTCTGATGCTTCTGCAAAATAGGACCACCGCTAGAAGCCACTGCCATCAGTGCTGGACCTCGCCACATTCGACATGGCTCCTAACTGACCCTTCTTTTCCTGGGTCATTTGCTCCAGAATCAGCCTCAGGCTACAACAGCTGATTGGCTGAGCTTGGGTCACACGCTGTGCCCTGGCTGTTGGGGAATTATCAGGTAGATGGAGTATCTTCCTCTTCCACTTTTGTACTGAGAGGCAAAACACTGCAGCCAACCAATCAATACACAGTGGCAATTTCTGCCAAAACACAAATACGGTAATAGGTGCTCTGCTGTCAAGTGATCAAGCAAATGTCCAGGCCTGTCTGGGTGTTGAGATCAGAGAGAGCTTCTCCGTTGGGGATGGAGAAAAGATGGGAAATGGATCCGTTATGATTCATCTACTCTGTCAGCGTGAATGTACCTCGAGGAAGAACAGGCCTATGGGAATCAAGGAGGGGGAGGGAAAGCCCTAATCCCAGAGCCAAGCAGCTCTGCTCTAGGATTCCTTCTAAAAAAGCAGAAAAGGGCAGGGAAGGAATCATTTCAGAACCAGCAAGAAGAATGAACATACTGGAGTCTTGGAACTGCAGGTGGCCAGGCAGCAGCCCGTGAGTGGGGAAGGCGGCCCGTGAGGTGAGGACAGCAGGAAAAAGGTATGGGGGCTCCCCGGGGCCTCATGCTGGCAAAAGAGGAGTGTTCATATGATCATAGCTTGTGAGACTCAGGGAAACATTTGATTACACAAGTTATTGGTATTCTTACCTAAAACATACATTTTTATTAATAAGTTTTACTGCCACTTTCAGTTATGATGGCCTTTCCTTTAATACACTTAACCTACCTCTACTTTTTTTTTATAATAATTTTTTATTATGTTATGTAGTCACCGTACAGTACATAGGGTCTCTACTTTTTAACTAACTTTTTAAAATAGACAATCCCACCTCTTCACAAAGCATTCCTTAACCTAAACCAATCCACATCGTTTGCTCCATCAACTAAATTGTTAAGCACTATTTAGTACTTAAAATCAAACACTGTCTATGACATTCTCTGATTCTGACCCATAAGATCTGTCTCTCCAATCAATTTGGGCATCCTCCGAAGAAACTACCATCAGACTTCGAAATTCCCTAATCCTATAACAGATGCTTCATAAACACTTTAATCGGGGGTTGAATCATGATGGAGCAAAAAGAATACAGAAGAGAGACAGTCTGGGTTAAGCCTGTCACATGTTGGTTATGGGATGAATAGTTTATTCAACTTTTGATCCTTACTTCTTCCTCAGAAAAAAGGAACAATAAAGATGGTGAAGAGAAACACACCATCACCAACACCTAGCTCAAAACACTATCATGAGCTAATAAAAATAGAGCAAAACACTTGCAAACGTGAAACCACTGCATAATAAAAATACTACTTTTGAACACATACTATTACCAATGATTAGCATCAAACAGAAGCACTTTCCTTAGCAGAATTCCAAATGCCATGGCAGGTTGTAGAGAGAAGATGTTTTTGGAAATGGAGTCCATTCTAGAATGCTTCAAAATATATAGGTAGTTATAATTTTGCTTAAAAGTTACTCTGCTGTCCTTACTTCTCCCAATATGGTCCATGTTCTGCACCTTATCCAATTTGGTCCATAGTCTCTCAACACCACCTCCCTTCGAAATAATGGCACCTTATATTTATACATCACTTTATAGTTTACAGAACAGTTTCACACCTACAGTCTCATTTGATCTTTGCACCCACACAAACAAAAGCTACAAGAGCAAAGTGTTAATACCTAATAAGCTCCCCACAATGTTTGAAGCTTTAAAGTTAAAGCAAAATTCTTCAGTGCAACAGCGCAACTCCTTTCTTTAAGGAGTCTCCTCTTGCAGTTGCTGGAGGGGAGGTGGGAGGGGGGAAAAGGATAATTGCGTGATGGGCATTAAGGAGGGCACTTGTGATGAGCACTGGGTATTATATGAAAGTGACGAATCACTAAATTCTACTCCTGAAACCAATACTACATTATATGTGAACTAACTTAAGTTTAAATAAAATCTTAGAAGAAAAAAAAAAGGGAGTCTCTTCCTGCAATAGCATAATTATCTTCAATTTAATACTCAGTACTTAAGACAACAATTTGAAAGCTTTTCAGGCTAATTTTACAACTCGTTTTTATCTCTACCCAAAATTTAGTTCTGTACCTACTTGATTAAGTTCTGTGCCTACTTGAACCTTCCATGACACCACTATATTTCTACAGCACTTTACAGTTTGCAAAAGCATTTTCACACCTATCATCTCTTTTGAATTTGCACACACTCAAAGGTTAAGACATGAGGTCAAGGGGCACCTGGCAGTCTCAGCTGGAAGAGCATGTGACTCTTGATCGTGGGTTCATGAGTTTGGGCCTCACATTGGGTGTAAAGAGCACTTAAAAATAAACAAACTTAAGGAAAAAAGACACGAGGTCAAAATCATGGCTTATTTACTCATCTTTGTATCTCTTGGGACTAACACTGAGCCTAGTATCTATGAGGGATTGAATAAATGTTTGTTAAATGTGAAGGAAGAAGTGAAGAAAACATGGAGGGAAGGGAGAGAATGATATGACTCAAAAGCAAGGAAAGATTAGTCCATGGAGATACAGAAGATCGTTCTTATTTCTCTCTGTGCAGAAACTTCACTAAATTACATTAATATTCGATTCTCACACATACACTTTGTGTTGAGCACTAAATTACAGGTTTCGCTAAGAGGAGACTTATTAAATATTGGAATTAGAAGATGTTCTCTTCACTATTTTTAAAAATGACATATGTTTAAGAATCTAAAACTTTCAGTGAAATAAGGACTGAAAATAATCCTTGCATGGGATCTGCCTCAGCTTTCAAAGTAAAACTTCCTCTCATTACTGATGCTTTAAAATGAGAAAGTTTCAGTGTCTCTATAAATGAATCTTCCTAAAAGTGATGTGGAAATCTTAAATCTTTTATGACAATCAGTGGCAATCCTGCACTTAAAACAGTAAAAAAAAAAAAAAAGAAAAAGAAAAAGAAAGAAAGAAAGAAAAAAAAAAGAAAAAAGGAAGAATGATGCTTCTAATAATATTTGATTGGCTAAAATTTCCAGCAAGTTTGCAGACCATTTCTAAATATACCTGCTGCAAGTATTTCAAAATCAAAACAAGGTAAGTAGCCGTGTCTTTTATTGGAATCAGACTGAGTGAAAATAAAGACAGTGGGATCAAATTCAACCACAAACCCAAGCCAAATCCATAGAAAGCAGAAAAGAGTAACTTGGAAAAATACAATCAATTGCTCAAGATGAATGCATCATTTGTTTAACTAGAGGCATTTTATGGCTATAAAAAAAGAAATGTGGTCTTCTTAAATCAAAATGGAAGAGGGCTGACAGAACAAATCTCTTCACTCCCCATATCCCTTTGAAAAATAAAAGTAAATACAAAAGAACACTGGAAATTAGAACCAATTATGGATTTCCTGGAAGATAAAAAGCAGATGGGAAGAGACTAATGTCAAAATCCAACTGAGTTATGATTATCTCAACCAGAGAAGACCTTAAACAGCCCTAAGATGAAGGCACTCTTTGGAGAAGAATTGGCTGATAGTCAAGAGAAAAAGTACAGCATGTTGAATGCCAATGACTCTTAAGGTTAGTATCTATTATTTCTGCTACCTGGAAAAAAACAAAAACAAACGTGGTATATTCTATCAAATTAGGAATTCTAACATGGGAGACAGGTGCTAGAAATCTGAGACACAATCCTGGGTAAAGCATTTCCTAGCACATTCAAGGAAAGCTTAAACTGGTTGCAGGTCACCACCTTTCACATTTGCTCCTCTGCACAATACAGCCACAGGCAAATCTCCTGCCTTTAAAACAGGGATTTACTGCAAAACAAAGAAGAGTCATCACCCAGTCTGTAGAAATGCACTGAAATTGCGGAGACTGTACGATTTGAGACCTGTGGAGGGAAACCAAACACCTGAAAAAGTATTACTATCCCAAAGGGAAATCTGAATAAACAGAGTTAAGAACAAAACAGAAGAAAGACTAAAAATGAGTAGAACCAATGCCCTCGGAACTTATACCCCAGAGAATAGAGGGAATAAACAAATATTTTAAAACTGGGTTGTTATAAAGTAGTTATAAAAAAGCATAAATACCAAAATTAAAACTAAATCTGTAGACTAAACAGCAGAGTGGGCCCTGATAAAAAAGTGATGACCCAGAAAATGGACCATAGGGACCTCTCTGCTGAATACAGCTGACAAGTGTTGAATAGTAGGAGAAAAAAGTTAACAAGACATAGTGAGTAGCTAATGGAAAGGCTAACACCCATTCACTGAACAAGGTTTAGAGAAGGGTAACAGAAGAACAAATAAGCAAAGCAAAAAAAAAAAAAAACCACAAAAGAAAATTTCCCTATGACTGAAAGAAACTCCACAAAATAAAATTAATATTTAGAAATAAAGAGATTAAATCTGCCAATAGTTAAAGATATAAAAGGATAAAAAAAAAAACTATGCTAATGAACAATTAACATGTGAAAGAGCTTCAACTCCATTACTAATTGTTGGTTTCCAGCCTGGCCCCTCACCAAATGTGGAGAGCAGGTAGAGACAGAAGAAAGAGGCAGGCCACTCCAGACTGGTCAGTAGGAGGTTTAAGAAGCAAGGGAATTTGGGGCACCTGGGTGGCTCAGTGGCTTAAGTGTCAGACTCTTGGTTTTGGCTCAGGTCATGATCTCAGGGTAGAGAGATTGAGTATTCCCCACCCCCCAGCGCTCTGCACTCAGCAGGGAGTCTGCTAGAGATTCTCTCCCTCATCCTTTCCCTCTTACCCGCCCCCTACCCCTGCATGCCTCCTCTAAAATAAATAAATAAATCTTTAAAAAAAAAAAAAAGTAGCAAGGGAATTTAAGGCTTATCTTGAGACAAGGTATCCACCTACCAGAATCCTAAAAGTTTATCCAGAGGCCTTAACATGGATTCAGTCATGTATACTATCCAGACAGTCTCAACACCTTACTCTCTCAAAGCTATATTTTTGAGGGGTGCCTGGCTGGCTCAGGTTATGAGTTCAAGGCCCACACTGGGTCAAAGATAACTTAAAAAAAAAAAAAAAAAAGCTGCATCCTTGAAACAGCTCCAACTGAATGATGTTAAAAAATGAAGGGGGTGCCTGGGTGGCACAGCGGTTAAGCGGCTGCCTTCGGCTCAGGGCTTGATCCCGGCATTCTGGGATCGAGCCCCACATCAGGCTCTCCACTATGAGCCTGCTTCTTCCTCTCCCACTCCCCCTGCTTGTGTTCCCTCTCTCGCTGGCTGTCTCTATCTCTGTCGAATAAATAAATAAGATCTTTTTAAAAAAATAAAAAAATAAAAAAATAAAAAAATAAAAAATAAAAAATGAAGAAGCAGGGAGTCTGGGTGGCTCAGTGGGTTAAGCCTTCCACTACGTTTCAGCTCAGGTCATGACCTCAGGGTCATAAGATCAAGCCCCACCTGGAGCTCTGCACTGGGCATGGAGCCTGCTTAATATTCTCTTTTCCTCTCCCTCTGCTCCTTTCCCCTCCCTCTCTTAAAAAGAAAAGATATATACATTAGTAGCATAGAAAGATTTCCAAGATTATATGAAGTGGGAAAAAAATTTCCAAAATATCGAAGTATGAACCCATTTATACTATATACATGAATGCAAATGCCTAACAAAGGTGTGTAAGGATGCATACCAAAACCTTTTGCACAGGGGAATGGGATTACCAGGCAAGTGTGGGGTGTTTGTATACAGGTAAAGACATCATGGAGTCAGAAGGAGGACTCTGCTTTTTAATCTGTACATGTATATATGCACTATTTGAATTGTACACTCATGTTTTAATTTTGTATTTTATTTNCCGGTGTTCTGGGATCGAGCCCCACGTCAGGCTCCTCCGGGTGGGGGCTTGCTTCTTCCTCTTCCCACTCCCCCTGCTTGTGTTCCCTCTCTCGCTGGCTGTCTCTCTCTCTCTGTCAAATAAATAAATAAAATCTTAAAAACAAAAAAATTCCTCAATAGGCAGTTTATTACTATTTTACGAGGATAAAAGTTTCTTTGAAAGTTTTAAGATATGATCATAGCAATTCCTCAAAATAATCTTGCCCTACAGGCCTGATGAAAGCAATTCTATAAAATAAAGGACAACTTACAGTAGTGAAAATCACTAATTAAAAAATATCAAAAACATTATTTTATATAAAATATATAAATCCTTAAAAATTAAACTCACATGGGGCACCTTGGCGGCTCAGTCAGTTAAGCGTCTGCCTCTGGCTCAGGTCATGATCCCAGGGTCCTGGGATCCCAGGGTCCAGGGACTCAAATCCCGCTCCCCACTCAGCGGGGAGTCTGCTTCTTCCTCTGCGCCTCCCCCTGCTTGTATTCCCTCTCCCGCTCTCTCTCAAATAAATGAATAAAATCTTTAAAAAAATAAATAAAACTCACACAACATACTTAAAATAGGCTGGCCACATAAACCTGTAGGCTGGCTTTCTACTTTCACGAGGCTTCCATTTGAGAGATTTTAAAGGAAAGTTGAAAGAGGTGGCCAATGAATGTTTCTTTGTGTGCGGCATCCGAACCCCACCATACATTATATAACGTGAAAGCCATGCTATTGCTACACTGTCATTTGCACTTGTTGCCTTCAGAAATCAACTAACTTCCAACAGCATCCTATTTTCTTTCACATTAAAGTCATTAGGCTTCTTGCCCGTGCAGCTAATATTTCTTTGGCTATAAATAAATTGGACACATCTTATTCCCCACAAAGCTATTCCCGGGGATAAGAAAAAAAAATCTCTTCAAAGCAACCAGGGAGATAAATTTTATTCCTTTTACCTCATCAAAGGTCAAATTAATTTCACCTGGGTTGTTTACACTTTTAAAATACTTTCAAATTATGCTCTTGACAAGATGAGGGGAAGATGAAACAGAGAGAGGAATTTCATAACTGCTCTAAAGGAACCATGGAGCTTCTAACTAGGCTGTAGTGCCAGAACCGAAGAGAATTTAGAACCTAATGACAGGGACCTGCAAAGAGCACCTAAGGACCACTCGTGAGATGGGCTGTTCCATTAGAGTATATGTGACAAGGGACTTAGAGTGTCCTCTGAGAACTACAAAGAAGATTTGTTCCCAGCACAAACAGCTTCTGATACAATAAAGAGAACAGTGAATAAAATTTTTTTCATAGAACTTCTGTAGATGAAAAATGGGAGGGGGAAAAAAAGGCTTTATTATGTTCTTGAATCAATGGAAAACCTTTGAGTACAAGTTTTAAAATGTTCACTTGACTACAAGACTTCACAGAAATATGGATTCTGATGACCCAACTTAGGTTCTCTCCTCAAGGCAAGCAAAGGTGTTTGCTCTCCCAAAACTGGGCCATCTCTGCTGGTTCTAGATCAGTTTTGCCAAAAGTCAATTAATTAAATAATCATCAACCTTTACCAAATGTATCAACTCTTGTAAGGAATATGTTTGCCATTATTTAACCAACTGGCATATGAGCCATAATTTTGAAATTACTAGCAAAATCACTCAATTTTTTTGCTTTGTTTATAGGTAAACCATTGTAAATCAGGTCTGGGGTAGTAATCTTACTCTAAATTTTGGTTGCTGAGTATGAATTACAAATATCTGAATATTAAATGTATTTCTAAGAAAACTAATTCATCCTGTGGCTTTTTAAAATATTACCTTTCAACCAAATAATTTTTTAAGCATTCATTTATTGATCTTATTGAAGGAGAGTTGACATATAATGTTATATTAGTTTCAAGTGTACAACTCAGTGAATTAATAATTCTATACATTAGGCTGTGTAGTTACAATCTGTCACCATACTAAGTTATTATAATATTATTTACTATATTCCCTATGCTATACTTTTCATCCTTGTGGCTTATTTATTTTATAGCTATGAAGACAAAAACCCAAGAAGTTAAATTTACAGAAATATTTTAAAACTACTAACTTAGTCCTGCAAAATGAGCTGCTATAAAACTTACATCTTTATAAATAACTAAATAACAAGCTAAACCAATGTTACTTGAGAATTAAAGAGATCCTTTAAAGACAAAAAGATCCTTTAACAGACATATAATCAAAAGTGACTTTAAAAGGAATTTTAAAAAGATTACTATAAGCTAAATAATTCCCATATGAAACATTTGTTAGATTCATCAAAAATAGTAAATAAAACTATGTTTATAAATGCATTCATAAAAATTAATCAACTCAAAAAAAATTAATCAACTCAGCAACTGAATATTCGTTTAATATATTCAAGAAGAGATGGCATATTTAAGAAGAATAAATTCTGCAAATCAGTCATGAGGCAAATAGATTTTTAGAGAACTGATAGGCTTTTAAACTTTACTTTTGGTCTATCAAAGAATGCCCTACCATTGCATTTTAACTATTAGAAGTTCTTTATCCACTTTTGATTTGGCTGACATCTAAAAATTCTGCACCTGCAAGATGAGCATGAAAAAATATGTCCTATATCTAGGGATTTGGTTTTCAATTTAGTTACTCAAATATGAAAGTATGAAAATGGTTGATGGCTGAATCAAAGGGAAAGATACCCATAGCCAGTGTAAAAATCTTGTAGAATACAGGCCAGTTTTCTTCAAGAATGAGCTTTTTATTAAAAAAAAAAAAATTTAAGGACATCTGAGTAGCTCAGTCAGTTAAGTGCCTGACTCTTGATCTCAGCTCAGGTCTTGATCTCAGGGTTGCGAGTTCAAGCCCTGCATTGGGCTCCATGATGGTTATGGAGCCTACTTGAAAAAAAAAAAATTAAACATGGAATTCTTTATTTTATAAAGCATTAATAATGACCTAACTTTAATTATACTTCTATAAAGGATCATGCTGTCAAGCAAATAATGGCTTCCTACATTTATTATTTCTAACTTATAGAATAATCTTGTTAAAAGTAGTATGTAATTTTGATCAATTTTTCTTAGACTTTTGAGAATCATCAGATGCTCTTAGAAAAGGAGTTACCAAACTAAGACTCCTAGTTTGTTAAATTCAACCCACTACCTGTTTTTACAAATAAAGTTTTGTTGGAACACATTCATTCTCATAGTGTCTGCAGCTGCTTTCCAGCTACAACTGCCCAGCTGCAGAGTTATGATGCAGGACTTATAGCCCAAAAAACCTAAATATTTATGACCCGACCCTTTACAGAAAGATTGCTGACCTCTGCTCTAGAATACATTTGTACACCCTATAACAAGGACCCAAAGGTCCCAGCTGGACCAATGTTATGTTAAAGATTACACTTTAAATATTTAAAATATCAGCTAAAACACACTAAAAACATAAACACAAATATAGAACAAAAATTATGGGGGGCGCCTGGGTAGCACAGTCGTTAAGCGTCTGCATTCGGCTCAGGGCGTGATCCCGGCGTTCGGGGATCGAGTCCCACATCGGGCTCCTCGCCTGGAAGCCTGCTTCTTCCTCTCCCACTCCCCCTGCTTGTGTTCCCTCTCTCACTGGCTGTCTCTCTCTCTGTCGAATAAATATAAAATCTTTAAAAAAAAAAATTATGTAGCAGTACTTGGTCATAAATGGGGAATCCAGATAATAGAAAAATCCTTATAATTGTATTTAAGCACTCATTAAAAGATACACATTTAAAAACCTGTTTTTAAAATAGGTCCATAACTCGTAGACCCCAAGAAACCCAAGTTTGCTTATAGCAGTTGTAAAAGACAATAAGATCATATAAACATAAATATACAAAAAAATTTATAGCTGTTCCTGATTTGTAGCATCATCAGCTTTTCAGCCAATGGTTAGGTGAGGGCTGATAAAAGTTTATTCTCAAAGATTGTTTTGATTGTTTATATGTGCTATTTAAATTATTATTTAATAAAAGTAAAATACTCATATCTACAGTTCAGCTTATATAGAGTGATGTAGGAAATAAAGACAAGAAAAATTATTAAATTTCCTTATTACATACAGCCATTGACAGGTCCTTGAAGCAGGCAGAGTGACATTCCTCTAGGGACACAACTGCCTCCACATTAATACTTTGCTAAGGGCAAAAGGCAATGCTAGCCCAAATACCACCCCCCAGCCCCCATGCATGTGACGCACTGAAGGGTCTCATGACTGAGTTTTTTCTAAACAGTAATAAATGACCTTTCCTAATAGCTAGCCCCCTCAGGATCTTGGAAACCTTGTTCCCAAAATACCTGGGAGGCATACGCTGTCCCTAACCCCCTCCCAACTTGAAAGTATATAATAGGCCACTCCTCATGACCCCAGTGCAGCTCTTTCTGCCCACAGGTCCTGTCCCTGTGCTTTAATAAAACCACCTTTTTGCACCAAAGATGTCTCAAGAATTCTTTCTTGGCTGTCAGCTTCAAACCCTAACATCTTTCCTACATCACAGAGGACTTTATCTCTTCAGCACTTACTAATAGTTGGGTCCTAAGTGTTAACTTTATTCCCATGTACCACGGAAAGCTACACATTTCAAGTATATTTGGAACTCCATGTGAGTTTGGTAAAGGCAACTCTGAAAGAGAATCACTTCAGGATCTTTACTTTCACAGCAGTTTAAACTTTATCATATGCAGTTGAGTCTTATGAGCAGAATGGGTGATAAAGTGGGTGATATAACTCAAGTCATCAACAAGGTACAGTAACCTTTACAGAGCCAATCACGGTTTTTCCAGTTGTTTTAGCATAAGGCTTTACTCTTGTTCTTTTATTGCTATTATTTATTTGTATTGATAGATAGATGATAGATAGATAGATATTAAATATATTTGCTATTACGTATGGTAATTTATTACCATAAATCACATACTTTGGAAAATCTGTGCTAATTTTAGTTACNGATAGATAGATAGATAGATAGATATTAAATATATTTGCCTATTACGTATGGTAATTTATTACCATAAATCACATACTTTGGAAAATCTGTGCTAATTTTAGTTACAAGTTTTTTAGATTACTCCCTGTAGATTAGAGGTTAGCCAAATTTGGCCTGTAATTCCAATTTGGTTGGTGAAAAATAAAAAACAAAAAATAATATTTCATGACACCTGAAAATAATATGGGACTCAAATTTTAGTGTCTATAAATAAAGTTGTATTTAATAATCATTCCCATTTGCTCATGTATTATCTACAGCTGCTTTCATATTGTAATAGCAAAACTGAGTGGGAGACCAGAAAGTCCATAAAAAGCTAAAATATTTACTATCTGGCACATTACAGAAAAAAATTCAACAACTCTGCTTAAAACTATACAGAAATTTGGAATAAGCAGAAAAGATTACTAGATGTCTCCAACGTGATACCATGCATTGGCCCCCACCCCTTCACCACCCTGCATTGGAAAAAGGCAGTTTCACCTCTTCCTGTGAAATCATTTCAATATTTCTCTACTGCATATAAATTTGAGATTCGTCAATGTTTCCTTTGAACCCTGTCATGTCTGTGTAGTTCCCTTTTTAATAATAGGCTAAGTAAAATCTTTAATACATGTTTTTTTATATCTGTATAAAAATTTATCTGTTTTTGTATCTTTAAGACACTTATGATTCTTCCTTTTTTAAAATTTATCCTTCAGCAGAACAAAAAGAACACATCAAAGAATATGTATTATTCTCCCTGCCCCTCCTTTAACATCATGTGAGGATAGAGCATACAAAAGTGATCTGTTTATGCTCTGCCCTTTCATTATAGGAATAAAAGACAAGGCCCAGGAAAAGTGCCCTTAAGCAACACAATAATTTGTGAAATGCCAGGTGTTTATACAAGGTTTTCTTTTGGAGAGACTTTTGAAAATGAAACAAAAGGCATATTCAAGTGTAAAGGACACTCATTTCAAGCCAGTAAGGGCAAGTTGCAGAACTTTTTTTTTTTTTTAAGAGAAACACCCTGCATAAAATAAAACTGTGGGAGAATGCACCCCAGTGGACTGTGTCAATGCAGCAACGCGTCTCCTAAACAGTCAGAGAGGTGATTCAGGAGGCAAGTAACGTACCCCAGAAAGTTTTAACGCTGAGTAATCTAGTTCCTTTCGAAGGATTTGATTTCGAGAATTGTTACTTACAGTTGTTTCTTAAAGAATATATGGGAATAATTTTTATTGTTTTCTCACTAAATCCGTATTTTCCATGAGACAAAAATCTCGCCAACTGGAGTCTGCACAACTGCTATGAGGGTAACATCTGCAATCGGCAAAACATGAACTTGTACTTTGAAACAGAAAAAAATGAACATGTATGACTGTGTATGTACGCTGTGCACAGGGCTTCAACATTGGCTTGGAATGCACATCATAGGAAAACATCAAACAATATTTTGAACAGCAGTTATATTTTTGGAATAAATGTGGAGAGTAAATATAATTACAGTTGCCCCTTCAGCAACACAGGTTTGAACTACGCGGGTCCACTTATATGTAGGTTTTTGTCAATAAATACTGTACAGTACTATGAATGTGTTTTCCTGAAGACCTTTTAAATAACATTTTCTTTTCTCTAGCTTTCTTTATTGTAAGGATACAATATATAATACATATACAAAATTATGTATTAATTGACTTTACGTTTTCAGTAAGGCCTCTGGTCAACAGTAGGTTATTAGTAGTTGAGTTTGGGGGAAGTCAAAAGGTATACATGGATTTTCAACAGCGAGGGGGGTCAGCATCCTTAACCCCTGCAATGTTTAAGAATCAACTGTCCTTTGACAGAATCACTAGTCATTGTAATGCATGATTTATAGTAAGTTTGTATCTCTATTTTTCATAGGACTCAATACTCCTTTGAAGAGAAAAAGGGCAAATAAATCATAGGAGCACAACATGTTAACGAGCTAAAGTAACAACTACAGAGATAATGATCCTTTTTTAAATTGTCTTCTCTGCAGTACTCTCTGCCCAAATTAAGATCATGTGAGAGATATGGTACACATGAAAATAAAGCCCCACTTAAAATTCCTTTATTTCTTGTAGGACGAAAATACTTGCAAATCTTGTATCTGATAAAAGACGTATCCAGACTACGACTCTTACAGCTCAATAAACAACAATAACAGTAATCCTATTTAAAATATAGCAAAAGGCTTGAAAAGACATTTCACCAAAGAAGACATCAAATAGCTGATAAGTACATGAAAAGTTGTGCAACATATTCATCATTAGAAAAATATATATTAGGGGCGCCTGGGTGGCACAGCGGTTAAGCGTCTGCTTTCGGCTCAGGGCGTGATCCCGGCCTTATGGGATCGAGCCCCACATCAGGCTCCTCTGCTGGGAGCCTGCTTCTTCCTCTCCCACTCCCCCTGCTTGTGTTCTCTCTCGCTGGCTGTCTCTATCTCTGTCGATTAAATAAAAAAAAATAAAATCTTTAAAAAAAAAAAAGAAGAGAAAAATATATATTAAAACCACGCTGAGAAACCACTACATACCCACTTGAATGGCGATAATCAAAACACAGATAACAGCAAGTCTGGCAAAGATGTGAAGAAACTAGAACCCTCATACACTACTGGTAGAATGCAAAATGGTGCAATCACTCTAAATATAGTTAGGCAGTATTTTCAGTTAAACATAAACTCTCAATGACCCAACAATTCTACTCCTATGAATCTACCCAAGAGAAATGAGAACGTGCGTCTGCAAAAGCCTTGTACATGAATATTCATAGCAGCGTTACTCATAGCCAAAAACTGGAAACCATTCAAACGACCATTAAGTGGTAAATGGACGAACCAAAAGTATCATATCACATGCGTGGATTACGATTCAGCAGCGTAAAGGAACAAAATATTGACACACAGAGCAGCATGGGTGAACTTCAAGGACGTTATGTTAAACGTAAAAAGCCAGATACAAAGGACTATACATCGTATGATTCTATTTTTGTGAACTATTCAAAAAAGGCCAATTATAGGGACAGAATGCAAATCAGTTGTTGCCTGGAGGTGGTAACAGGGATTGACTACAAAGAGGCTGGTGGGAATTTTGTGGGTAATGGAAGTACTCCAAAACTACACTGCCGGCCATGGTGGCACAACTGTATCCATTAACTAAAAATCACTGCACTCTACACTCACTGTGGGATATAAATTCGACCTCAGTGAAAGAATTGAAAAAAAGAAAAAAACCAACCTGTGAAAACTTGTAAAATTCCACAGATAATTTGTGACACAAGTTTGGATAACTTTTAGATTAAGTTGCCCATAGAGAAACCATACATAACAAAGCCTCACCCACTTGGTTAAACATTTTGACCCTAAGGCAGATGCTTGTCCACACCCCAGAGACCTACTTGGGAAGGTATTCCCCAGCATTGCCTATCTCTAGATCTGCATTTCTCCCACTTGTTCTGTAATAATCTAGTGTCTCCGTGGACCTGTTCAAAATTCATTCACTTGTCAAATATGTTTGAGGAGGACTGCATTCTACATTTACCTCTTAAATTAGAGTCACAGAGCATTCCAGCATTTTAACAAAGATTCTGAGAAGTCCTGCAGCAGCAACACAGTTTGGCTTTATTTAACACCACTTTTTTATGAAACACCATTACCATCCAGAAAGTTATAGAGAATGACATGTCCTTGTATTCATCAACTAGTTTTAAGTATTAAAAATTTCCACTTTTACTTCAGATTTTATTGGGTAAATATATACAGATATAGTTGAAATGCCTATGTAGCCAAATTCTATTCGTTCTTCTTCAGCAATATTCGCTATCCTAAACTGGTGTTTCTCATTCCCATGCCTATTATTATACTTTTACTACACAGATATATATCTAAAATTAATATATGGTATTGTCTACATAATTCTAAATTGTATTTAAGCAATAATATGTTTGTCTTTTCTCCCTCAAAATTCTGTTTTTAAGATTCTTCCATGTTACGGATGGTTCACTTTCATAGGTAATATTTCATTATATGATTATATCCAAAATTTACTTGTTGAATGTAGAGTAAATGTTGCTATTACAAATCATGATGCAACAGGAATTCTGGACATATCTCCTTGTGCACTGGTAGTGGATTATTCTCTGGAACATATTTCTAGAAGTGGAATAGCTCTGTCCAACAGCATGTTTAACTTGCCAAATCGATCTTCCAAAGTGGGTGTTCCAAGTCACACTACCATAAGCATGTTTAAAACCTGTTTCTTCAAATTCTTGCTAATATATGTTATATTCAGTTTTTCAAAACAATACACTAGCCATATAGCCATAATGTTTTAATCCACATATCCCTGGTTACTAGTGAAGTTGAGCATTTTCCCTTGTTCTTTCTCCTCTTGACTTACAGTGAGTTTCCTCCTCTGTGATTTGCCTTTTTCTATTTCTTTTTTAGACTAATAGAAGTTCTTTTAAAATTTGGTATGCACTCTTTTGTCAGCTCTATGGGTGGCAAATATCTACTTCCAGGTTGCAATTCACATTTCAAGTACATTCATGGTAGGTTTTGGTGTGGTGGTTGTTAAGTAATTTTTAAATTGTAATTAATTGCATTTGTAAATCTTATTTTAATAGCTTGTGCTTTTTTGTGTATTTTTAAATGCTTCCCTCCCTTTGACCATAAAGATATTCTTCTATATTTCATTTTTAAAGTTATTTATTTATTTATTTACCTAAGTCTTTAGTTCACTTAGAATTTAAGAGTTAGTTTACCTTTTCCCAGCTCATCTGTAATGTCAATCCTGCCCTATAATAGGTTTTTATAAATATCTAGGTCTGTTTCCTGTTCTGTATTTTGTTTGTTGGTCATTTTTCTATGCCTGCACTGACCTTGAAATCTACTTGCTGTAACTTACCAACAATAAATGTTGCCATCTCCACACTTCATTATTATTCCTCAACATGTCTTCACGTGTTCTTTCCATTTTATTGGTATTTACATTCTCAATGTAATGTAAGGACATTATTTTCTCTTCTTTTCTAATTTGTAAATCTCATTTCTCATGTTATTATTAGATTATATTGGTTAGGACTTTTGGTAAATATTAAATAGAAGAGGTCACAGGATTCTTGATGGGTTCCAAATTTTAGTGGGGTTGCTTCTAAAGTTTCACTACTACATACATTAACTGTAAGTTTTAGATAAATACCTTTAATCAAGCTAAGAAATTTCTACTGCTATTTGCTATGGCATTTCCTAATGAAGAAGCATAGAAAACAATAAAATTTTCCCAACATAAGATCATGCAGTAATATATTATTTAGCCTTTGCTAAGTAAAAAAATGTCCCAAAACCTAGTGGCTTAAAGCAACAACGACTTACTTTTTCTCATGATTCTGTGTGCTTGCTGAATGGTTCTGTTGCTCTCACTTGGACTCACTCAGAAGGCCATCCTCAACCAGCAGGCCTACAAGGTCTCAGCTTGGACATTTAGGGCATTTCTCCTTTTGTCCTTTCATTCCGCAGGAGGCTGGCCCACTATTCTTCACAAGATGGCATTACAGTTACCAGAAACAAGGAAGGAGAAGACCTAATGCAGGAGCACTTTCTAAGTCTCTTTCATCGTATTTGCTAATGTCCCATTGGCCAAAGCAAGTCACATGGCCAAGTCCAGATTCAAGGGTGGAGAACTTGAGCCCACCTCTCGATGGGATGAGCAACAAAGAATGTTTGTCATTCTTTACAGTCTAGAATCTCCTTTATGGATGTAGTATGTTACATTAAGAGGTTTTTTTCTGATGTGTTAACAGATATCCAGGTATTTGGTCATAGAGATTTAAAAAATATCTATGTGCCCCTTTTTATTTCAAATTCATTTCTTTGTGTCTTTTCTCTTTTTCTAGATCAATCTTGACACATATTTATGTATCATTAATTTCTTCAAAAACCTAAACTTTTGGTTTTGCTGATCATCTCTTTCTTTGCCTTACACTGAAAATTTCTGATCTATCTTTGTTCTTTATCCTTTCTTAAGTTTTACTCTTTCTTTTTCCAATTTCTAGCAGTTGAATAAAAAACAGAACAAAGCAGGAGAATGGCAAGAAACAGATCTGAATGTGAACAGAACAATGACCAACACACAACCCTTCTAGGTTCAATTTTCTCTTGATAAAGTCTATCTCTTAAGAATTACTTTCTGAATGGTTATTTAGGGTGAATTCTCTCAGTCTTAGTATGACTAAAAATGTCTTCCACAAAAATAGACTTCAAAAAATAAAGATATGCATATTATTGGAAATAAGTAGCACAAGAAAAAAAGGTATTAATCCTCCTTAAGTTAGTTTATATTTGTTAAGATAATATTGGGACCATCCTAAAAAGTGCATATTTTCATATTACCATATTATATTCTCTATTTAACTAAAATAATTTAGTTTCTATTTTATTCCATTTCTTCTACCCAATATCCTTTTCCTGTACTCTATGAAATTATATATGGCAATCACTTATCAGCATAAGTATTAAATGGAATAAATATTTTAGACTTGGAGCAACAATCTAAAAATGAGCTCTCACAGACTATTTTACAAAGAGTACATCTTCATAGTCTGTCAAATAGTCTTTGGGGAAGATTTACTTAATTAATTTTTTTTTAAAGATTTTATTTATTTGACAGAGAGAGACAGCCAGTGAGAGAGGGAACACAAGCAGGGGGAGTGGGAGAGGAAGAAGCAGGCTCCCAGTAGAGCAGGGAGCCCGATGCAGGGCTTGATCCCAGGACTCCAGGATCACGCCGAGCCAAAGGCAGACACTTAGCGACTGAGCCACCCAGGCACCCCTTTGGGGGAGATTTAAAAAACGAAACAAAATTTTAAAAATAAAGAAACATCTTGGTACTGACTTGTTTTATATGTATAGTGGATCTATATAATTGTTTATTCACTATGTTGTGAACTTGAAACTAATGTAACGTTGTATGGCAACTACACTTCAATTAAAAAAATAAATTAAATAAATAAACACACAATAGCAATTTTGAATGTGTGAAGTCAATCTGAAAAGACAGGAACCTGTCCAAAATGAAAGCACTTTTACAAGAGTCAGACTTAATAAAACTGGTAATTGCATATTCTTGTAATAGCCCTGGAACTTGCTAGTATCAAAAAGTGCAATATTCCTAAGGATAATGCTAACCTTCCATTTTGACTGCTTTCTGCTTATCCAGTGATATCAGGCAGTTCAACAGTAGTTTTCATCATTGTTTCAATAAGAAACAGAATATTTTGAAATATATACTTCCAAATACCTTTACCTTTATTGGAAAAACATGCCTTGGCCTTGTGGGCAAATGTAGGTCATACCAGGTCACCTCTACGAAGTTCCAAAAGTAGGTAGAGGGTAGAAATAATTGATTTTACAGTGTTACATTCTAGTTTGTCTTAACATATGTTCTTCAAATTTTGGGGGAGAAAAGAATGATTCTGATGCAGAGTGATGATTTTGACTTTTAAATGTTTCGGGGTTCAGTATTAAGTAGTTGGTACAAATTGATGAAAATTTCTTGGTGCAAAATACCTCTGTTTTACCCATGTACTCTCATTCTGGTCATGTTTAAAAGCATCAGTCTCATATCAGAAACCCAGCTCTCTTTCTATGCTTCATTAAATACTTCAAATAGGATACCCATCTTTAGTTTCTCCTCTTCTTACGCCTCAATTCTATTGCAAAACTACCATGAATGTCATTTACATCATATCTGTCATTCTGGTCTTCTCTAGAATGATTAAAATTGAGATACGGAATCCAATGTGTTTAGATGCAGACTTCTCCTCTTTCTAACTTTTAGCATGTTTCAACAAATAATACTTGTTTCCCCATGGCTTTGTTTAAATAACAATATTCTAGGGGCGGCTGACTGGCTTAGTTGGTGGAGCATGTAACTCTTGATCTCAGGTTTGTGAGTTTGAGCCCCACGTTGAATGTAAAGATTATTTAAAAAAAATAAAATCTTAAAAAAAACCCAGTATCCTATTATTGTATTTCTGTGGGATTTATTGCTGCTGCTACTATTATTTAGCACTGTTAAATTCACTGCAATTATGATGAACTTATCCAAAGATTTTTTTTGAGTCTTTCTTATGAAATTTATTCATGAAACACCCACTAAATCTCCTAAAGTCTCTGAGATATAGCAGAATGTTTCTACTTTTAAATAAAACATATGCCAGAATATATTTTGATTGTCTCTGTTAACTTTCAACTTGGAGAAAAATCACTACAGCACAAATAAGCAACAAAGCTGAGTTTAAAAGTTATTTCTATGGTAGATAATTGCAGTAGATTATTGTGGATTACTGAGTAAGTGGAGTATATTACTCTAGGTTCTTCCTCTGAATTCTGTTAATCAGTAACTACTGAAAATGAAGTATCATGATAACTGATACCTTTTTTTGATAACTGATATTTTTAATGTTGGCACTATGGTCCATGATATGAAAGTATCTCCCAAATAACTAGTAAAGATTAAATTATTAATCAGCATAGTTTTAGGGTTAAGTGAAATAGTTTGTCCCTCTTACTCAAGAGCAGATAATTCATCTATGGTATCTAACACCACAGATAAGTACATTTGCCAAAACTTCAGAGAAACAAATAACAAATATTATTCACTCTAACTAAAACCAGAACAATTTCCAGGAGTAAATTCTCTACAAATTCTCAATGTTTGGGCCAAAGAATTTCTTAGCCAAGTGAAAAGTATTTGACATTAAAAACACATTCTTTCTCATGGGGTGCCTGGGTGGCTCAGTCGGTTAAGCATCTGCCTTCAGCTCTGGTCATGATCCCAGGGTCCTGGGATCGAGCCCCACATGGGGCTGCCTGCTCAGCAGGGAGTCTGCTTCTCTCTCTCCTTCTACCCCTCCCCCTGTTTGTGTGCTCTCTCTCTTTCAAATTAATAAAATCTTAAAACACACACACACACATTCTTTCTCAACAATGTCTGTCTCTTTCATCCCCATCTTCCTAGTTCAATTTTCTTCCCTGGTTCAAGTCTTTTGATACCATTAACACAATTCCTAACCAGTTTGTCTCTAGTATCTCATGTCTTCTGATCCATTGCAACTTCATTGCTGAAGAGTGCTTCTCAAAGTAGGACTCTGACTTCACCAGTTGAATACTTTGCAGTAGCTTCCTAATGTCTTATTAAAGTCCAACCATAATACCTAGCTTCCAAGACATGAACCGTTATGTCCAAATTACCATTCCAGCATTCCTAGAGTTAGCCACCCTGCTAATTACCTTCAAGAATGCCTTGGTCCAGCAAAATCTGCTAGTGAACCACCTCCCCTTCCTATCTAACAGATTCTACTCGGTATACAAGACCCAGTATAAATGGTCCCTTCTCTGTCTGCCTTCCCTTTGTCCACAAATTCATAGTCCCTGTTACTAGTTCTCCTATAACTTTTCCATTCTACCCTGTGTTCTAGTCATATCAATCTTTCTTCTGTCACTAGAGTGTAAGTGTCCTGAAGGGGAGAGAGTTATCTTTCTGTCTTAGCCACCCCCTCCACAATATGTGACACAGTGACACTCATAAGTAGTAGTTGAACTGATGTTTGAGGCATTGAATTAGAGCCTCAACATTAGGGGATGGACAGGGCATCCACTTTCTATCCCTTATTCTCAATTATTTTTTAAATAAACCAAAAAATTAAAATGACCAAGTATTTCAGTTCTCCAAAGATGAAAAGTCTCAAAGTACAAAGCATAATACAAGCCAGTGAATTTATTTATTTCTAAGAGGCCTCAACTCTAAATCTTATTAATAATCAAATAACAGAATTTCTTGGAAAAAGCCACCCATTTACTGTATTTACTTTCCTGTGCTATTCAGCGTTACTAGAAGGCATAAATTAATTTTGATGAATGAACAAAGAATTGAGTTGGTAATACACTAAGCAAAAGCTCTTCTGACTTTCATAATAAGAAGGAGGGAAAAAAAGGCAAAGCAAAGCACCGCCTTCTAATATATAATGACATGTTCAAATTCAGTAGCTGTAAGTGTGGCAAAAACTGAATTAACTATGTCAGAAGATTGATGACTTCCCATTAACTGCATTTTAAAATAATGTTAAGATTATATTAAGTATGAAGGCTTTTCATTTTAATTGTCTATAAACAGAAAAGGTTAAGTCAATTTTATGTACTTCAAAGAATTTTTAAGCAGGCTGCTTCACTAACACATGAATAATTAGGACATTCATTACTTTTAAAAATGACTTTCTTCTGTACATCAACATGTCATTACTCTCTNATTTTAAGCAGGCTGCTTCACTAACATGAATAATTAGGACATTCATTACTTTTAAAAATGACTTTCTTCTGTACATCAACATGTCATTACTCTCTCTCCTCATTCACTCTTGCTCTATCTTTCTATGTATATGCAAATAATATACATGTATTTAAATATGCATGCCCTTAAATACTGAAGTATTTACTACACATGTATTTAAAGATAATAAATATTACACTTAGAGATATTTGCCTATAACTTACAATAAATGGAAACACAGAATGGGCCTCTCTATCCACCAAGAATTATGAATTAGAAGATAAAATGTAACAGAAGATAAGTCTGACCCTACACTAACCAAAACATGTTAACGATGCAACCCTACACAGTCGATCCTCGTTACTGGTGGGCTCCATATTTGAGAATTTGTCTACTCACTAAAATTATCTGTAACCACCAAATCAATACTTGTGGTGTTTTCACAGTCATTCACAGACATGCACAGAGTACTGAAAAATGTGAGTCACCTGACACGGTCCCACCTGAGTTTGAAAAAGGTGTTTCTCTGTCTTCTTGTTTCGGCTCTTATACTATAAACAAGTGTCTTTTTCANGTTGAAAAATGTGTTTCTCTGTCTTCTTGTTTCGGCTCTTATACTATAAACAAGTGTCTTTTTCAGTCTGTTTAGGGCCAAGTTTTCCACACTTTTGTGCCTTCTGTTATTGACTTTGCTGTTTAAATTGGCCTCCAAGCCTAGTGCTCTCTGGTATTCCTAAGTCCCAAAAGGCTGTGATGTGCCTTATGGAGAAAATGCATGTGTTAGATAAGCTGCATTCAGGCATGAGTTATAGTGCTGCTGGCTGTGAGTTCAATGTTAATGAATCAATTACATATTAAATAAGGTGTCTAAACAAAGACACATGTAAAATAAAATTATATATTGATTGTTGATAAAAACATTCTGACCAGAGGCTCACTGGAACCTAACCCTGTATTTTTCCTGGGAGCACTGGTTCAGTGTTCATGGCAACTTTATAGATCATAACTACTTTGAATAATGAGAATCAACTATATATCATGCACACACACACACAAACATGCATACACAATCACACTCACACACACACACAAACATGCATACACAATCACGCACACACACACACACACACGGAATAGAATAGTCTAAAATGAAGTTAAGAAATTAAATAATCAAAATATAGGTAACTTTTCCTTAACTATATAAAATTTCCTGCTCAAAATCAGTATGCTTTAGTCAAACTAAATTTATATTAAATTTCAGTAAAAGGAAGAATATTTTTCTGTTAACTTCTTTGATAACTTAAAACAGAAAACAGGCCTAAAAGAATCTTAAGAAAGAAATCATTTGGTTGCCACATTAAAAGTATACTAAATGCCTTAATAACCATAATCTCAGTATTTCCAGGTCTTTCTAGCACTTTCCATCTCTGGGATGTTCTTACTTAAACTAAAGAGATGTCTGTTGTATGAGAATATTCTTAACCAATGTTTCCAGGGTCCCATACTGTTCAGTTAGATATATCCAGCAGAACATATATTCAAATAGGCAGTGGCCTCCAGCCGTAACAACTTCCTGAATTTATGTTCTAAAGTTTTGTTAAAATAAAATAAATGAGATTGCTTTCATCTACAACTTATGCAAAACTCTCTCTGTTAATCAACAGGATAACAGAGAAATGGGGTCCTTAAAATTATAATTTAAATCATTTATCAAAAGCAAGTTATTTAAGTCATTAATTACAGTTATCATAATTCAATCTGCAAAGTATTACGAGATAATTTTTCATTATTAATATTATAATTGGCACCATGATACAAACAATATAAAACAATCTACAGAGACATAGTCTTCATGCCCCCAAAATGGTTAGATTTTTAACCTTATTAGTAGCCATTGTTTACTGTAGTTCCTTTTTAGCAATTTGTCTCTCAATACACAGGTATGTGTTTTTACTTACAAGACAGATATCTGTAAGCAAAAGTCACTATTTCTGAAGAGATCTTATAATGTGATGGTTAAGAACAGAGAGTTTGGGGTCAGCCAAGGCAGTGTTTAAATTCTGGTCCAACTATTTACCAAGTCGTTTAACCTCTCTAAACCTTAATTTCCTCCTCAGTAAAAATCCTTGATCCCAATTAAAACAACAACACCAGAAATGAGAAGCTTTTTGAAAGCTTAATATAAACTCTTACCTACACATCTGAACTGATGTGAGGCCATTTGCATTCTTAATGTTCCCCATATTGTGCAAATAACAATATGTTTTGCTGCAAAAATGTTAATATGTTTGATTACAGGGTGCCACCTCAGACTCCAGTAGGATGTTAGGTAATATCTAGCATATATACCATAATATCTTAACTAACATCTGAAAAAGTCTTAATTCCAAACACATCCAGTCCCCAAGGTTTTGAATAACGGGTTGTGGAGTAGCAGTACCCAACTTCAAATCGCTAAGAGAAATAAATGACAAGGAAGGTAAAGTGAATATGTGTACTTTATGCACCTATGTGACTATGTGGAATCAGGCCATATCACTATAGCCCATATTGCCTTTGGCCCAACAAAAGGAGGAAAAAGGAAGAAAACATGAAAATTTATAGTGCTCATTAAATTATCCCAAGTTGGCCCTCAACCCACCCTTACCTTAGTGAGTTCCCTGCCTCCCCTGGCCAAGGTCACCAACTCTTCCTTTGCCTGGCCTCCTGCCTGTTCCATCATGCCTGTTTTAATTCCTTTCTCAAACACAATCTATCCTTTCCTTCAAGTCTTGGTGTTCTTCAAGCATCAAGATCATTTTTGACCCCAGATCCTAACTACCCATGCATGGAGAAGAGTAACCCAAGCCTAACCTCTCCCAAGACACACTCACATGCACACACATGATGCAGAAAGACCCACCAACTAGATGCCTTTCCAACCAGATCTACAGAAGATAATAAAATATATGAATAGATGGCTTCGGTTTAAGTCCTTCTACAGTCCTGTCAGCACAAGTGATATAATATCACTCTATTCTTAAAACTTTATATTGGCTTCCTATTTCAGTTCAAACATAATCCAAACTCCTGTCCACAATGACTTACATGGCCCTACATGATCCAGCTTCTTCCCACTCAGAACTTGTTTCATACTATGCCCCAGCCCACCCCCAATCTATAAGCTTGTCATGTCTGTCTTGCATGTTCCCTTCTCACCCCTAGTATTCCCATTGCTGGTTTGTTCTCACTATTTGAGTATTAGTTTAAAGGTCACTTACAGGGCCTTTTTATGATCATCTTATCGAAAGAATCTCTTTTCCCTAAGTTACTTTTCTTCTCCCTTTTCTCTTATATTTTCTTATTATTGTGTGTGTGTCTCTCTCTAAACTCATTTTATTTGTGTTTTTAGAATTTCCTCCCACCCCTGCCATCAGAATATAAGCTTCATGAAGGAAGGGACTTTTCCTGAATTATTCACAGCTATATACCCAGTGCCCAAAACAGTGCTGGGGATATAGTATGTGCTCAATAAACATGTATTGAATGAATCATTGCTCTGACTTGGCAACAAGTTAGCAAATGCTTGAACTTAAAAAAATTAAAACACCACTCTAAAAAAGCATATGCTGTTTCACCATACAAGATAAGTTATACATATTACAAAGTAGTACAGAATGAAGTGCTATGGGAATTGGGGGGAAGGGGACAGAGTCTTGTGAATTAAAGTGTTCAAGAATAATGTTATGTCCACAGTCATTTGCCTGCCTCCAAAGGAAAGCACTGGAATGGTGCTGAATGAACTTTTTGTAAGCTTATAGGAAGAAAAGTCACTATATGGCAAGGATGTGACTATCCACAAAGAGAACAGATTCATGCCACATGGAACACAAATATTTAACTTAATTTTTTATTAGTTTTGGATATTGGAGGCTTAATGCAAATTGATTTATTGAGGCACATTTCATTTCTCTTTTAAACAGTAATTTTAAAAAGTGATTTTTCTTTCCCTGCCCCATGTGCCCCTTCAGGGATGGATACTAAAAGTCACTTTTGCTTCAGAGAGCAAAAAGAAGATTCTAACCTAAGAGAAGAGGGGTGCCCAATGGAACATGCAAAACACTTCATATGAGGCTTTACATTCAACCAATAATCAAGGATGTTAGTATCTAACTGAAAAAAAAAATTCATAGAACGTTCTTATAGGACGATTTCTACTAAGGTAGGCACTGCCTATATGTGAAATCTGGAAAACTGAATCATATTGCATAACCTTAATAAGTCTTCTATTTTTTACAGAGTCATCATTATGTTTTCACTTTTCTACCTTTGCCTAACCTCAACTTTACAACGTCTACACCAAGGTCATTTCAAAGAAAATACTAAAAAGTTAACATTGTAGTCATTGTTGTCCAAGCAAATCTCGTAACTTCTAAGAGCTTTATTATCTTAAAGGTCAATTCCCATGGAATAAAAGTCTATGTAGAAAAGACATTTTAGAGCCTCAAAGTGAAATATTCTTTCCAATTCCACTTATTTGCTTATAGATTGGTCATGACACTGGAGAAGTTCTAACCAGCTGTGTGACCCTGGACAAGTCACATTGCCTTTCTAAGCCTCATTCAAATTAGAAGCTGAAACAAGATAATTCTTCAGGTCTCTTTCGGAACTTTACTAAAAAAGTCCTTCTGACTCCAAATGAGAGGGAAACCAGAGTGAAATATTAAAGGACAAGAGGGAAACAAATATTTCATCCCAATTCGGTAGCATACATATTTATTCTGAGAAAATTCTAATAATAGAAAACAAGTCCAGAGGAAAGTACTGATATCAAAATTTGAATTTTCATTATTTCAGGTAGCATTATTCCTAAACAAGCTAATGTAGCTAAAGTGATCCTAAACTCCCACACAACTGCTGGGTATTTATTAGTTGAAGAAAATGTCTCATGTGAAGTCTGAGTACCGTATGGGAACTTGAACTTGAATTCAAATGTAAATATAAATAGCTCACAGATTTTTTCCCCTCTGAAATGTCATAGAGAGTATTGGGAAAACTAGTTTACATTCACTCTTTTCATTTAATTGGAAAAATATATGATCAACAGAAGAATCAAGATGATGAACCAAATTTCATTTTAGAAGTGATGAAAAAGTGCTATTATAGTATTTCCAGAAAAAACATACTAGAAGTGTGCAAAAACTAAGTCTTTATGTTCTCACGGAGTTTATAAAGATATTTCCATAAAATTGCATCTCAGCTATTTATAGTCACATAAAGAATAATGTATTCATTGTCATTTTATGGGCCAATACAAAATAAAAGATTGAGTACAGAAAAAGTGTGACAGATAAAATAACAAAACAGTTATTATACATGTTTCAAACCACTTCTTTGAGTTCATATATTTTGACTAAATGTAAACAGGGTATTTCTGGATTACTATATTTAGACCAAGCTAATCCATGATCAAGTGTTTGGACTCAGAAAGTGTTTATCCCTGTGTGACAGGGTGCATTAAAACTTGTGGCACTTCATCCAGGGTGAGGAAGTCAAATTCCATCATTAAAAAAAAAAGAAGAAGATGATAGTATATTCTCACTAGTTGGTCAGAGACTCTACATGATAAAACATAAAATGACTAGTATTTAATTCAAAGGAGTTAATTAGCACATCTCTTTCTTTCTTTTACAATATTTTCCACTAATAGAAACAAAACAATTATGGATTGACTCAAAATTCCTATTCTTAAAAAAAAAAAAGCACAAAGTTTTTACTACACGGAAATCAAAATCAAATTTTATGATCTATTATAACATTCTCTAGACTTTATGGTCAGAAATATAATTCATATCTATCTCTTATGCTAGACATCACCTCGAGGTAGTGAATATAGTTTTATTAATCACATTCTAAAGCATGGACAAGACGCCAGGCAAGCTGAATAAGGAACATGTTTTACCAATGGGAAAGTCAACTCACTAAAACATGAAGATTCAGCTTTAATTTCTTTCTTAAGATCAAGAACATTAAAAACAATCCCTATTCCTTAAAAATTTAAAGGAGGTCCAAATTAAAGCTTTTAAAGTAAATCCTTGATTGTTGACTAGCTTGCTTGACCTCACCCAGGATATTTTTCCATTTCCCTAAATGTAGAGGAAATACTGAGATTTATGAACTTGCCAAGAGATCTGTATAAACTTAATTCTTAGTATTTACAGAATCATTCAGAGGTTTTTTAATATTATTTTGAGAAAACCACCATATATGTGTTTTTAAACATTACTCTGTTCAAATATATTCGAAAATACACAGAAAATAAAATCCTTAAAAATGCAACTGCTTTCTAAGGGCCTAGAACTAAGGTCAGATGGAAAGATGTCAAAACACTACTGGGCTAAGGGAAGAAACCCATTTTATGTTGGTATGGAGCCTAGGGGAAGCCACAGAGTAAGAAGAGAACGCCACCTGCCACAGGGTATCTGCCCCCAATCTTTCTTCCTTTCCTTCTTTCAGCCAGAGGAGAGAAGAAAGAGAACAAGATGGTGGGGTGGAAGCAGGACTGTTGAGGGGAAGGAGTCACTGTGTTGATGAGAGGGAAACAGAATGGCAACATGACACATAGGTGCTATTTACTAGAACATACCAAAAAGCAATTAAGTCACCTGTGGGAACTTTCACTTACCAAATCTGACAAACACATTTGCCCAGAATCTGTGCTCACACAAGTCCTGGGGAGGCAAGGGGAATTATTTTCTTGGGGATGAATATAGAATATGCAGTGACCAAGAGAATTATAGTCATATATATATATATATATACACACACACACACATATATACACATATATATATTTCTTTGTTCTTAGGTGAACTCATTTAAATATTGGTCTAAATGTTCTATCACTTTCTCATAAACCATACATTGTGAAGAGCTTATGTTAATGGCCGTGTTCTTCTGCCATGATCTATATGTCCACATACAGTTTGTGTCTTTCTCCACTTTCCCTTCTCTAAATCCTTGATCTCTGCAATATTCACACACTGAGCAAAGAACTAAAAAATGAGAAGCTGAGTGAGCTATAGACACAGTATATTACTTCATAATCTGAATTAAAAAGAAAAATAGAATGGTTCAATCGATTGAACTATTTCCTGCTTTCTACACTTGGAGAAGTACGAGTTCTCACATGTTGTTGGGCACATAGTAGATACTCAACGAATATTTTTAGAATAAAAGAACTGGGAAAAACCTGTGAGCTGTCCAGGCACCTATTTCTCAAGGCAACACCACTCATATTGATGGTCCGTTGCTCAGAGGGCAAGAGTTTCAAAGGCCTATCTCACAGATCCAAGCGATGATTTTCTGCCCCAGCTGCACATAAGAAACACACCATGGCATCTGTTTCTTTTTAATCAGACGCCTGGGTCCCTCTGGAATCAGAGATACTGATTCAGCAGCTCTGGGACAGAGTCTGGTGATCTGCAGCTTTCAGCGGCCCACGAGGCAATTCTGTTTTGCAGCCGGTGTTGAGAACTACTTAGAAGGAAATGAATCTCCTAAGTTTGCTAACCTATAAAGATAGATCTGTTATCTTTACTCTGTCAGTTAACCTTAGACAACCTTCTCTTCCTTTATATATTGAAAGGAGGAAGTAACTAAGCAAATAGCAGTGGATGGAATGAGAGGATTTAAGAAAGAAACAAACAAAAAACATATTATGCAATCAGAAATTTGAGGGGAGGGTGGTGCCTTCTACCAAACCATGCATTGGCTCAGATCTGAGTTTGCATCTTGATTCTGCTACTCTGGCGGTGTGACGCTTGGACAAACTGCTTAACTTCTCCATACTTCAGTTCCTTCATTTGCAAAATGGAAATATGGCTAAGAGCATGTAAGATCATTTTGTGAATTAAATGAGCTTATGTATAAAAAATGCTGAGTAGAGAAACTCATACTTAATAACATATCAATAAATGGCAGGAATAATGGCGCAAGGATGATGACAACAATAATGATTCCTGAATATAAGTGATCAAGGAATTTTGAAAAATCTAGGTAGTTAAAAGAAAAACACTTCCTATAAGTCTTGTTACACACTCATCAGGTTGAAACTTTTAGTAAATTTTTTTTTATATATCTACTGTGTTTTTGGCACTCTGCAAGATCAAAGAGAGACAATCATAAAAAAGAGATATCTCAGCACCTGGGTGGCTTAGTTGGGTAAGCGTCTGCCTTCAGTTCAGGTCATGATCCCAGTGTCCTGGGATGGGTCCTGGAATTGAGTCTGGCATTGGACTACCTGCTTAGCGGGTAGCCTGCTTCTCCCTCTCCCTCTGCTCTTCCCCCTGCTTGTGCTCTCAAGCTGTCAAATAAATAAATTTTTAAAAAATCTTTAAAAAAAATTTTTTAAATAAAAAAAGAGATATCGCTAGGGAGTATGTACACTTGTGTTAGAAACAAGTATGTAAGTAAAAATATAATAATAAAGTAATTCCATAATAAGTGTGAACAAGGCTGTATCATTCTCCAAGCAATAGCACCAAAACAAAAATTTTGTTAAGATAATCTAGGTTAGTACCTAGATTAGCAACATGATTTACGATAATATTACTCTTTTTCAACTTTGNTAAGTGTGAACAAGGCTGTATCATTCTCCAAGCAATAGCACCAAAACAAAAATTCTGTTAAGATAATCTAGGTTAGTACCTAGATTAGCAACATGATTTACGATAATATTACTCTTTTTCAACTTTGCCCAACCCAAGAAGATAGTGAAAGTACTCCCATTACTGTGAAGTAAAAAATATGAAAAAAAAAAGGCATAAGTTTACCTAGAAAATTCACTGACAGACAGCAACTACAAGGAACAGAAGCCTTTCTCACTTCCTCTTACATGATTGCAAAAGGGAATTGCTTTACTCAGATGAGATTACTCTACTGCCACACTTTGAGTGCAAACATTGTCAAGTTCTCATACACATCCAGAATGAAGATCCTTCACAACTGAGTGAGCAGAGAAAACTCAATCAGCTAACCAACGCCAACACACCAGCACAGCAAAATTACCTGTGAGCTATTTTAGATTTCAAAACAATCTCAGCTTCTCATTTTACATAGGCAACTCAGAGCCATATCCCGCTCTGGGTTAATAGGCTTGTTCTCATTCTACCTGTAAACTCAGCAATGGAAGCAATTAACACTTTTCCTTGCTGACTTCAAAAAAACACCACAGACACTAATTTAAAAGTATACATGAGGGGCGCCTGAGTGGCACAGCGGTTAAGCGTCTGCCTTCGGCTCAGGGCGTGATCCCGGCCTTATGGGATCGAGCCCCACATCAGGCTCCTCCGCTATGAGCCTGCTTCTTCCTCTCCCACTCCCCCTGCTTGTGTTCCCTCTCTCGCTGGCTGTCTCTATCTCTGTCGAATAAATAAATAAAATCTTTAAAAAAAAAAAGTATACATGAAATCACTGAAGTGAATTTAGTAATCAGAGGAGTAGATCTTCATTCATGGCATCTTATTTCTGATAGGCTCATTTATTTATATACTCAAGCCACTGAATACATACTTGAATAGTGAAAAAGAACTGAAGAAAAGCCATGTATCTTTACCATTTGCATCAACTCTTAAAAAATGACAACTTGAAAAATATATTGCCAGCAGGAATCATTCATTTTTTTCCTGTTATTACCCCTCTAGTCACTGAAAAATAAGAAGATATACAGAAATGAATGAATAGGAACAAAAAATATGAGCTGTATCCTCCAAGGGACCTAATTTAACCTAGAAAACTCTAAGCCAGTGAGGAAGTTTCTCAGAAAGTCAAAAAACAAGTTTTCTTAAAACTTAGGTTTATTTATATGATGAAATGTTCCAAAAAAGAAATTATTTATGTTGCTCACAAAAATATATATAATTTATTAAAATAAATAAATAAGTGAAGAAATTAGAACAAGAATAAGAAAGAGACTATGGAGCCAAGAATGTTATTTTTACTTAAAATACATGTTACAAGAGTCTTTACAAATGCTACAGGAAGGCTGAACATTCAACTTTGAGCACCCAGAAGCCTGAGTATGGAGGAAACATGACCAGTTTCACAATATTCCCCAAATCTCTTCCCCATCTAACTTTCTGATATTGGAAAATGTAAATTCTTTAAACCTGAGACACTATGACATTATACAAGATATGATACATTATATAAGATATGGAACAATTAACATTTAAATAAAGTAATAGTAAATTATAAATAGTTGTGTGTGTGCATATGTGAGTGTGTGTCATGTGTGAGTGTGTGTATCGGGGGCAGAGCTTGGGGAACTGATAAAGAAGGGAAACAGAAACAGGAAGGTAAGTGCACCACACATGAACTTTATCTAAGAGAAGATGCTTTTTCTTTAATGTCCATATCTATAAAATAAGAATGATGCCATTTCTTTCAATATGTCACAAAAGAAATGATAGAATAAAATATTAACATAAGGTGATATAAGGAAAGAATGTAAGACATAAGGTTGGAACACATGGGTATGAATCTCTTCCATGGATCTCAGGTAGAAATATATCTATTTCTAGTCCAGTATTTGTAAAAAATAAATGAGATAATATGTATGGCTTTGTAATCAAGTATTTATGAATACTTTTCACCAACATAACATAAAACATAAAATTCATGTTGAAATTCTTTGACAAGAAAACAAGGGATGTATGTAAACAGTCTTTCAGTCATCCAGAGAGTATTTACTGATTCCTGAAAGGATCAATAAGATTCACTTTAGCTGAAGCTATCCATTTATTGAAGGATAATTATATGCTAGGTATCTTTGTTATATAACAGGATAATAAAATGTACCCATATCACTTCCCATTTCTGCTGAGGTCCTAAAACATTAGGTGTTAATGTCTCCACATTCTTAAAGGAGGTAAGAAACATACATAGGATTTTTAAATGAGGTTAACAAAAACAAGTTGTGCACACTCTTAACCCTTCATCCACACTGAGGTTGCGGAACAGTGGGGTTTGGGAGACTACAAAGAGGTTTCAAGAGATAGAAGGGGCTTGGCCTTTACCTCAAGCCCAGGAAATGGGCCTTCAGTAGCACAAAGAGTGTTCTCTAGAAATTTGGGGAAAACAATTTAAAAAGTGAGAGATGGGGGCTGGCCAGGTGCGTTGCTAAAACAGTGAAAGGAGATTACTATATTGAATGTGATCTGTAAAGAACATGAAGGTGCTCCCTGTGAATTCCATGGATTCAATCCAGGCCCACAAGAGAGCCAGCATGGGGTTATCAAAGACCCTGTACAAGAGGGACCTTTGTAGATCTGAAGTGATCCTCTTAGAAGAGGATGGAGGTGTACCGTGGGTGTCTTGGGGTTGACAGAAGAGTCATAAGCTAGAGACAAATGGGATCACCCAAGTCAAGGAAACAGTAGGTGATAAATGCATTGGGATGTGCTGTGTGTATGTGTGTGTGTGTGTGAGTGAGAACAGGTCTTAAGAACCCAAGAGAGTGCCCAGTAAGAGAACTATGACCCCTCAAACACATGTCATATTCCAAAGATTTAAAAATCAGATGGCACATCCACCAAACAATCAAAACAAGGCAGTGACCAATCACCATAGCTTCTACCAATTGGCTAAAGGGGTACTTATCAAATGAACACCAGGTTTGTTCCAAAATGGTGATGACAGATTTCAATAATACTGGTCAACAAAGAACTTTTCCTTCCCACATCTCTCCTCTCTCTTCTAGGTTCAACCCTGCAAGACCCTGAGGCAGCCTAATGAATGGGGGAGGAGGAGGAGAATCTCAAAAGTAGGGAACTTTCCTACTATAGGTTACGGTAAGGCCAAGCTTGACCTATGCTGGGAGAGGGAAGAGCTGTCCTTTCAAAGAAGATGAAAATTGTGACAATATATTGCACTGGGTCTTTATGAAGTGAAACTATAGTAACTTAAAGATCTTTTCATCACCTAATATTAACCCAAAGTGTCACAGACCTTGACGTAGAGTTCATCCACGTAGAAAGAAACAACAGGTCCTGTAAAGATGGGTTTAAACAGGCAGTGAGGTGGCAGTAGGGAGCACATTCAGTGACAGCTCAATTACATAATGTTTAAGTGCCAGTTCTGATGTTTTCAAAATTTGTTTTCAGCCACAGAATTCATTCTTCAAAGGAAAGCTGATGCAAAGGTCAATGTGTAAAATAGGTGATCTCAGAGTTGCTCTGGTTCGGGGAAGGGCAGTGTGGGGCACAAGGAAAGACAGGTACATGCCAGGTCCCTAAGGGAGCTGAAGGGTAGGTTAAAAGCCAGCGCTGAGAGAGTCCCTTCAGTAGATAAGTCTCCATCATTCCCCAATAGTTTGCTCATACTCCTTGGTAATTCCACCTCTCTCCACCCCACTCCCACTCCTAAGCAACCACTAATTGGCCAGAAGTATTTTTAAGTTCAAATTAGTGTGGCATTGTTCTATAGAAAACTCAGAATTTGTTATATAGTATCATCGGACTTCTGGGCCTGTGGCATAGTTCCCAACTGATCTCCAACACCAGTGGATCACAATCCCTGGGGTAAGAAGAACGATTTTTGGTACTTATTCTAACAAGGGAAGTAAATTCCTGGGTAATCCAGGATATTAGTCCTAGAAAATAATGGTGTGTTCTTAAAAAGCATGAAGATGGTTTGTGTCTCAACATGAAGTCAACCATGACTGTTAAGATCTTAATCATGGAAATGTAATGTTTTACATTTTAGCTCCAATTTTTTGTCTTTTTATTAAACGTAGACTACTATAGTCAAAACTGTATCTATAAATTCCTGCTTCGCTGTTTATAAAGTGTGCGACTTTTGACAATTTATTCAACTTTTCGGGGCTTCAACTTCCCTATCCATAAAATAGGAATAAAAACATCTAACTTGCAGTATTGAAGAGATTAAATAAACTAACGTAGGTGAAAATCCCAAACACAGCTTTGGGTGTGTGGTTGCTCATTAGATTTCAATTCTCTTCCTTCTTCTCTTTTCAAAGTAAAATCAGAGTAAAGCTAAAGGAAAAACATGAGTTTTGAAATTAAAGGACAAGTGTAAGAACCCAGCCCTCCCATGTGCTAGCTTTGGGACAAAATAAATAGTCACTCTGGGGTTCTCTGCCTCCTTGTCTCTAAAGTGAGGAAACTACAAATACCTAGAATAATCACGGGCCAAAAAGACTCGAGTCACTTTCATTTCAAGGTTTCTGTCATATTAAAATTAAAGAGATACCAAACAGATTATATAAACCATTAAATAGTTACCTTAATATTTATATTAACATTGAAAATTGTGGGATTGGGTCGCCTGGGTGGCACAGCGGTTAAGCATCTGCCTTCAGCTCAAGGCGTGATCCCAGCGTTATGGGATCGAGCCCCACATCAGGCTCCTCCGATATGAGCCTGCTTCTTCCTCTCCCACTCCCTGCTTGTGTTCCCTCTCTCGCTGGCTGTCTCTCTCTCTGTCAAATAAATAAATAAAATCTTTTAAAAAAAAAATTGTGGGATAAATTTTCCCCCAAATTCTATTAATCTACCTCTGAAGACATTATCAAAAGTAAATTACAAGGGGGGTGGCTGGCTGGCACAGTCAGTACAGCATGCAACTCTAGATCTCAGGGTTGTGAGTTCAAGCCCCATGTTGGGAGTAGAGATTACTTACAAAAAAGGAAAGAAAAAATTGTTTAAAAAATTACATAAAAAGTCTAATTTAAGGAAATTTCGACTTGGCAGCTTGGGATAAGCAAAAAAGCCCTATTTCAAAGTGCTGTGAAAATCTTGATCTGAGGTGAACATAACACAGGATGATGCAGGGACTCCTTTGAGAGTGAAAATAGGTACTAAAGAATAATGTTACATAATTTTAAAAATACTTGTTTTTTTATAGTTGACTGGTTTAATTACATTAATGAATGTATAAAATTTTTTCCCAAGCTAATTTGAAACACACTATTTCAGTAAAATAATATCTGTAGTTTTATATTACCAGAAAATAAATTATTATCTAAGCACAATGATCTTTTCATTATATTTTCACAAACTTAAGTCATGCACTTAGCCATATCTGTCTCCTTCACCAAGTTGTTGGTATTATTTTAAAGAAAATGTCTTTTTCTCTCTATATATAGTATTATTACTTTTAACTTTTTTCATAAAATTGCCTGTAATTTTCCTCAATGGTGTATTTTCCAGTTAATGTATTTGAAATTGTGGACATCTTCAATTAACTGTTCACTATAGACCATAAAAAATTTTAATCGAAAAGATACTCTCGTTGCTTAAATACCTTTAGGCACATGCAAATTTTGCTAAATGGATGATATTCTCAATTCTATTTTTCCCGAAAATTTTGCCCCATTGAAAATATCTTAATTCTACCTTTCATATTTAAAAGTATAAATATTTCAGTCTAAAAACTCACAGGTCTTCATTTTTCCTTATTCAGAGTAAATACCTTCAAAAAATATTTCTATAATACAAAAATTTTTACAAAAGGTGTCTCATGAGGCACGTGGCTGGCTCAGTCCATAAAGCATGCGACTCTTGGTCTCAGAGAAGTGAATTCAAGACCCATGTTGGGCATAGGGCCTACTTAAAAAAATAAATAAAAGGTGTCTTTATGATTCTTTTTAGTGTTTTGCCAAATATTGGTGCTGCAAAATCATAGTTCTTTTTAATTGCATTCAGTTTGTCTGAACATAAATGTATCTATCCAATTAAAAATACAACCTGCATCAAAACAGTCTTTCAAGTTGAAATATTCCGAAGGAAAATTAAACAATTTCAAATATTAACCTAGTATATAGTTTGAGTTGTTATTGTTTAATTTTTCCCTTTGCCTATCTAGAGATACATTTCAATGTATTTCTATATTTAATTTTGTTTACAATAGTTACTATTCACTAAAATGAAGTTTTTAGTACTATTTATTAAATACTTTGATTAAATATTTTCTTTTTCTTTTATAGATTTTATTTATTCATTTGAGAGACCAGAAAGAAAGAGAGAACATGTACGCACAAGGTGGGGGGGTGAAGAAAAAGCAGAAGCAGAGGACCCACAGAGCAGGGACCACTTTGTGGGCTAGACGCCAGGACCCTGAGAACATGACCAGAGCCAAAGGCAGATGCTTAACCAACTGAGCCACCCAGGGGCCCCTGATGAAATATTTTCAAATGTTTCAAACAAAATGAAAAGAAAAAATAAAGGCTCATTTAGAAAAGATCAATAACTTTTTTGGACACTTGGGTTATTTACAAAGCATGCATTCAAAGACTCAGACATTTTATTTTTCTTTATGTCTTTCTCATAATTTTTATTTAAATTTTAGTTAGTTAACATACAGTGCAATATTGGTTTCAGGGGTAGAATTCAGTGATTCATCACTTACATACAATACCCATTGCTCATCACAAGTACCCTTCTTTTTTTTTTTTTTTAAAGATTTTATTTTATTTATTCAACAGAGATAGAGACAGCCAGCGAGATAGGGAACACAAGCAGGGGGAGTGGGAGAGGAAGAAGCAGGCTCACAGCAGAGGAGCCTGATGTGGGACTCGATCCCACAACGCCAGGATCACGCCCTGAGCCGAAGGCAGACGCTTCACCGCTGTGCCACCCAGGCGCCCCTACAAGTACCCTTCTTAATGCCCATCACCCAATTATCCCTTCTCTGCATCCATCTCCCCTCCAGCAATATTCAGTTTGTTCTCTATAATTGTCTCTTTTGGTTTGTTTCCCACTCTCCTTTGTTTTCTTTCACCCTTCCCATATGTTCAAGTGTATTCTTTCTTAAATTATACATATGAGTGAAGTCAAACAGCATTTGTCTTTCTCTGACTGACTTACCACGCTTAGCATAGTACACTGTAGCTCCAGCCACATCATTGCAAATGGCAAGATTTCATTCTTTTTAATGGTTGGTTAATATTCCACTCTGTGTGTGTGTGTGTGTGTGTGTGTGTGTGTGTGTGTGTCTCCATTTGTCTCTCTCCATTCTTGATAATCCTGCTATAAACATAGAGGTGCATGTACCCCTTCAAATCTGTATTTTTGTATCCTTTGGGTAAATACTTAGTAGTGCAATTGCTGGATCGTAGGGTAGTTCATATTTTTAACTTTTTGAGGAAGCTCCATACTGTTTCCCAGAGTGGCTGCACCAGTTTGCATTCCCACCAACAGTGCAAGAAGGTTTCCTTTTCTCCACATCCTTTTTTTTTTTTTTAAGATTTTATTTATTTATTTGAAAGAGAGTGAAAGCAAGAGAGATCACAGAGGGAGAGGGAGAAGCCGACTCACCGCTGAGCAGAGAGCCTGATGTGCTAGAACCCAGACCTTGAGATCATGACGTGAGCTGAAGGCACACACTTAACGGACTGAGCCACGCAGGTGCCCCCTTTCCTCCACATCCTTACCAACACTTGTTTCTTGTGTTGTTCATTGTAGCCATTCTGACAGGTGTGAAGTGGTATGTCATCGTGGTTTTGATTTGCATCTCCCTGACGATGAGTGATGTTGAGCATCTTTTCATGTGTCTGTGAGCCATCTGGATGTCTGCTTTGGAAAGTGTCTATTCATGACTTCTGACCATTTCTTAACTGAATTATTTGGTTTTTGGGTGTTGAGGTTGGTAAATTCTTTAAACATTTTGGATACTAACCCTTTATCAGATACATTGTTTGCAAAATTCTTTCCCATTCTGTGGGCTGCCTTTTAGTTTTGTTGATTGCTTCCTTCACTCTGCAGAAGCTTTTTATCTTATGAAGCCCCAACAATTCATTTTTGCTTTTGTTTCCCTTGCCTATGGCAACGTGTCTAATAAGAAATTGCTAAGGCCAGGGTCAAAGAGGTTTCTGCCTGTGTTATCCTCTAGGATTTTGATAGATTCCTGTCTCACAGTTAGGTCTTTCATCCATTTTAAATTTATTTTTGTGTATGGTGTAAGAAAGGTTTCATTCTTCTGCATGTTGCTGTCCAGTTTTTCTAACACCATTTGTTGAAGACTGTCTTTTCTCCATTGTATATCCTTTCCTGCTTTGTCAGAGATTAGTGGACCTTGTAGTTGGGGGTCCATTTTTGGGTTTTCTATTCTGTTCCATTGATCTATGTGTCTGTTTTTGTGTCAGGACCATATTGTCTTGATGCTACAGCTTTGTAATACAGCTTGAAATCTGGAATTGTGATACCTCCAATTCTGTTTCTTTTTCAGGAATGCTTGGGCATTCGGGGTCTTTTGTGGTTCCATACAAATTTGAGGATTATTTGTTCTAGCTCTGAGAAAAATGTTGGTGGTATTTTAAATTAAATGTACATAGTGTGTAACATAGTTGCCAAAATGCTTTGGGTAGGATAGACATTTTAACAGTGTTTGTTATTCCATTCCATAAGCATAGAATGCTTTTCCATTTCTTTGTGTCCTCTTCGATTTCTTTCATAAGTGTTGTACAGTTTCCAGAGTACAGAACTTTTATCTCTTTAGTTATGTTTATTCCTAGGTATTTTATTGTTTTTGGTGCAGTTGCAAATGGGATCAATTCTTTGATTTCTTTTGCTGCTGCTTCGTTATTGGTGTGTAGAAATGCAAAAGATTTCTGCATGTTGATTTTATATCCTGTGACTTTGCCAAATCCATGTATCAGTTTTAGCAATTTTTTGGTGGAGTCTCAAATACACGATCTAACCTTCACCCAAAGGAGCTACAAAAGGAACGGCAAATAAAGCCTAAAGCCAGTGGAAGAAGGGAAATAATAAAGACTAGAGCAGAAATAAATGATACGGAAACAAATTTTTTAAAAAAGTAGAACAGATCAACAAAACTAAGAGCTGGTTCTTTGAAAGAACTATTAACATTGATAAACCCCTAGCCAGACTTGTTGAAAAGAAAAAAGACAGGACCCAAATAGATAAAATCATGAATGAAAGAGGAGAGATGATACCAATACCACAAAAATACAATTATAAAAGAACACTATGAAAAATTATATGCCAAAAACCTGGGCAATCTGGAAGAAATGGACAAATACCTAGAAATTTACAAATGACCAAAACTGAAACAGGAAGAAATAGAAAATTGGAACAGACCTATAACCAGCAAAGAAATTGAATCAGTAATCAAAAATCTCCCAACAAACAAAAGCCTTGGGCCAGATGGCTTCCCTGGGGAAATTCTACCAGACATTTAAATAAGAGTTAATAGCTATTCTTCTCACACTATTCCAAAAAATAGAAATGGAAGGGAAACTTCCAAACCCATTTTACAAAGCCAGCTTCACCTTGATTCCAAAACCAGACAAAGACCCCACTAAAAAGGAAACTGACGGGCAAATACCCTGATAAACATGGATGCAAAAATTCTCAACAAGATACTAGCAAATCAAATCCAGCAGTACGTTAAAAGAATTATTCACAACAATCAAATGGGATTTATTCCTGGGCTGCTGGGGTGGTTCAATATTCACAAATCAATCAAACATGATACACCACATTAATAAAAGAAAGGATAAGAGCCATGTGATCCTCTCAATAGATGCAGAAAAAGGATTTGACAAAACATGGCATCCATTCTTGATTTAAAAAGCCCTCAACAAAGAGGGATAGGTGGAACATACATCAACATATACAAAAGACCCACAGCTAATATCATCCTTAGTGGGGAAAAACTGAGATCCTTTCTCCTATGATCAGGAAGAAGACAAGCATGTCCACTCTCACCATTACTATTTAACAAAGTACTGGAAGTCTTAGCCTCAGCAATCAGACAACAAAAAGAAATAAAAGGCATCCAAACTGGCAAGGAAGAAGTCAAACTTCCACTGTTTGCAGATAACATGATACTCTATGTAGAAAACCTGAAAGACTCCACCAAAGATTCAAATATTTTAAAATTCTGACTGATGGAAGCAGTAAAAAGAGAAACCATGCAATGCCATGCCAAATATTTTTCTGCATTTAACACCACATATCATGTAGTGTAACTACTATAACTAATTCCTCGCCTGGGTGGCACAGCGGTTAAGCGTCTGCCTTCGGCTCAGGGCGTGATCCTGGCGTTACGGGATCGAGACCCACATCAGGCTCCTCTGCTATGAGCCTGCTTCTTCCTCTCCTCCTCTCCCACTCCCTCTGCTTGTGTTCCCTCTCTCGCTGGCTGTCTCTATCTCTGTCAAATAAATAAATAAAATCTTTAAAAAAAAAAAAAAAAAAAATAACTAATTCCTCATATATAAAAATATTTGGCAATTTTGACCACTACAGCATCTTAGTAATTGATACAAATATCATTGGTTTCTTTGACACAAAAATTAATTATACATACACCACCACCAAGTCCAAGCACATTTCTGCTTCATTATTTTTTTAAGTTCAATAAACACTGTTTTTACTGTGACACTGTGCTTTGCCAAAATTTACATTTCTCTTATCACCACTAAGTAAGAAACTTTATTGCTAATGATCCATTTAATTGAATTTACAATGACATTTATAGTAATGTATGATTCACCTTCTATAGAATACACTTCAAAAGGCTTTACTTATATCCATGAATTAGATACAAAACTCAAGCATTATTAAAATTAACTGATTTTCCATCAAAAACTCTGTTGGTATTAATACTTGCTATGTTCCTCTGGTATTCAAACAATACATTAAATATTGTTGCTTCACTTTTTCTATATGTATAAGAAAACAAAACCAAAACTGAATGAAATTTTCAACAATAAAATAGAACTACTGATACATGCAAAAAAATAATAAATTGCAAAAGCATTATGCTAAGTGAAAGAAGCCAGACCCCCCCCAAAATACAATATATCATATAATTTCATTAATATTACATTCTAGAAAAGCCAAAACCATAAGGATAGAAAACAGATTGTTACTAAGAGGTGGAAGTGGGGGGAGCATATTTGAAATTTGAGAGTGAAAATACTGTTATAAATCTACATTGTGTTGGTGGTTACATGACTGTACACATTTTGCAAAATTCATTGAACTATACATTTAAATGGAGTGATTTTACTATATGTAAATTAAACCATTATAAACCCTACCAAAAAAAAAAGTGAATGAAATTCATTTAGAAGAGCAGTCCTTTGATCTAAGTGAGAAATCATGCTTCACAGAGCAGTATGTCCAAGATAATTTCTGCAGAATGAATCATTACTTGTAAACATAGTCTTCTTAAATCAGCTACTAATTTTTTTAAGTAGGCTCCATGCCCAGTGTGGAGCTCAACAAGCAGCTTGAACTCACAACCCTGAGAGCAAGAACTGAGCTGAGATCGAGTCAGACACTTAATAGACTGAGCCAGCCAAGTGCCCCTCAGCTACTAATTTTTAAATAACATGGTGATGCTTATTCAGCAGATTTGTTGCTTCTGATTTTAATGTGGCCAGTGATACTGCCCCAATGTGGGCACCCATGACAGATATAAGCATCAACATTTTCTTCCAGTTGTACAATCATCAGCAACTTTCTTAAGAAATGGGAATTCAGTATTTCGTTAAACACATTTTTCATTTTTGTGAGGTCACTGATGCCAGGAAAGGTTCACTGCAAAAACGTTTAAAAGTTCCAGAAATAGATACATTCTACTTAAATTTCATTGTACACCTAAATGATAATTTCCTATGTTTCCTACTGACAGCTAAGGTGTGGCCTAGTAACTTCGTGCATCTCACAGGCCTTGGTGCTACTGGTTAGTATACAATGCACATGTTGTCCTAGGAGAAGGTATATATAGATGTGTGTGTGTTTATATAAATCTGTATATACACAGAGTATTATTAAATATTTTGTATCTGGAAAGGGTTGGCATAAGAGATATGTATCATTGCTGGCATTTTTCAGATTTAAATACACATTAAAGTAACACCTATCTTCACTACACAGATGCCTGAGACATTATTAGACAAGACTATAGTCAAAACCTATAAGAACTAACTGAAGATCTACCAGCCCATTCTGACTTATTCTAATGCAATGATTAATAGTGATACTTCATTGAAAATGAAAAATTTGTACAAATACTAAACTAAATGGGACATTAATAAGTACAAATATGGATGTGTGGGTACCCCTCCAAAATTCAGTAATACACATATGCTGAAAGAGAAAATTAATGTCAATATTATACACACCCACATACACATACATGTATGTGTGTGGGTTTGTGTGTGTGTGTATGTTTCTAGTGTAAAAATTCTGAATAAATGTTAACAAGTAGAATCCAGTAACACAGCCAAGTAACTTTTATTGAAAGAATGCAAGGATAGTTCAATTGAATTTATTATATTAATTGATTCAATAAGAAACACTGAATTGTTTAGAGAGGTGATAAAAAGCCAATTTATGAAATTGATTAATAAAATAGGAATATATAACAAAGTCTCTTAAGAAAGTGGAAATATATAACAAAATATCTATTTTTCAAACTAAAAGCCAGAAAAATACTTATTAGAAAAACACTAAAATAATTTCCATTGAAAGTCAGGAACAAGAAGGAATTTCTTTACCATTACTATTACCATTTTTAATTGTATTTATAATGTTTATAATACTAACCAAAGCTATCAGACAATAGAAAAAATTAAGGGAACAAAATATAAGGGCTGTAAAATTTGGAAAAAAGCAAGAAAAATTTTTATTATTTGAAGACAGTATTATTTCTTAGCTAAAAACCCCAAGAAACCAACTGAAAAATTATTGCAAAGGATAATAGAAATTCAGAAAGCTGGCTGGTTAAAAAAATAATAACACATAGGAATCAATAGCCTTCAAATAAACAAACATAACTGAACTGGAAAAACAAAATGGTGCTGGTGCCTGGGTGGCTCAGTCAGATAAGCGTCTGCCTTTGGTTCAGATCATGATCCCAGGGTCCTGGGATTGAACCCCACATCAGGCTCTTGGCTCAGTGGGGAGCCTGCTTCTCCCTCTCCCTTTGCCTGCTGCTTCCCCTGCTTGTGCTCTCTCTCTCTCTGTCAAATAAATAAATAAAATCTTAAAAAGAAAAGAAAAACAAAACGGTAGAACAAAAGACTCCATTCTACATAGAAACTACAGAGATAAAATAACTAGGAATAAAAAAAATAAGAAATGTGCAATATCTTTATTGAGAAACCTCTAAGAAGATATAAATGATGGAAACACATAACAAGTTCTTAGATATGAATTGCTGACATCATAAAAATGTCATGTTTCCTACAGATTACATTAAAAATACCAACAAGTTTTTTTTAGCTAGATAATCTGGTTCATAAATTCATAAGGACTTCTAAATAAGTATGATTAGCTAAGTAAAAAGTTTCTGGGAAAAAATAGTGAAATAAGAGTTTTAACATATATCTTAAAATTCCTATAATTAGAACTGTGATACTAATATAAAAAAGGATAGATGAATGTAATAGGATTGAAAGTCATAAAACAGAAAAATTATATATATAATTATAGAATATTATCTATATACATATAGGAATGCAGAATACAGAACAATAAACCAGACATCTCAAATAAGCATAGAAAAGATGAATTATTGAATAATGTTAGGAAAATGGATAGGCATCTAGAAAGAATAAATTTTGATCCCTACATCATATTCAATAGATCAAATTGCAGAACTTACTAATGGAGGAGAACTAATTTGAATATACAAAATGAGATGGTAAGGCTCATAAGATATATTATAAAAACAAGTTTAATATAGAAAATACCTTTCTAAATCAAAACACACAATAAGGAAAACTGATTAATTCATCTATATAAAAATCAAAAGTCCGACCAAAATTGTAAATAAAAACATACATAATTCACTTCACTAATAAAATATTCATTTTGGGGGCACCTGGGTGGCTCAGTCCATTGAGCATCTGCCTTCAGCTCAGGTCACGCTCCCGTGGTCCTGGGACTGAGCTCTGCATCGGGCTCCCCACTCGGCAGGAGTTCTACTTCTCCCTCTATCCCTCCCCACCACTAGTGTGCTCTCGCTCTCTCTAGCTCTCTCTCTCTCTCACATGCAAAAATAAATAAAATTTTTAAAAATATATTCATTTTGTTACTATGTAATTCACAGAGAATACCAATAATCCAATTAATAAAGGGCAATGAATATGGACAAATAGTACCCAGGAAAGGAAATTCAGCAGACCTTAAATGTATTAAACAATTTTGAACTTCACTTATAGAACACAAATGTACATTTAAAGTTAGAATAGGAAGCCACTTTTTATCTTAAATTCAAAAGTAATTTAAGTGATGGAATTAAAAATGAATATATTGAAATGTTATGCAAATATTAGCTGTTAATACTATCTTTCAAATAATTTCATAACTTTTTGTTTCTTTGAACAAAAATTACACTACACGATATGGAGCACTGTACAGATGGACAAGAGCCCTCGGTGATTTTTATTTCTATATGCTAAAACCTGAAACCACATATTGTTTGAGCGAGGGGAGCAAGATCATTTTCAGATGACTGAAATGTTGCCTAACCGAAGATGTACCAAAGTAATACAATACAAAAGCTGCAGTCCCAAGACGTGCATTTTTTGCACCATTTATAGAATCATAGTAGAAACGTTTATTTAGGTGTGAAGGTAAAAAATATGCCCGTTTTTATCTTCTACGTTATTCTCTCCATTGAAAAAATAACCAGAACACCACAATTAAAGACAAGTCTACTTGTCAAACTGGGTTTTTGATATTTTGATAACATGTGAACTTCTTATTTGGATCCTTTTTTCTAGGAAATCAAACAAAACATGGAAAGACTGATGAGTGCTCTGGTCTCAGTTCCTTCTAGTTCAATAACTAGAATAAGAAACTCCTTTGGACTGACAAGTACAATAAGGAAGCCTATCCAAAAGACCTAACAGAGCAAAAGAAAACATGAAAAAAAAAAGAAAAAGAAATGAAAGAAAGAAAGAAAGAAAGAAAGAAAGAAAGAAAGAAAGAAAAAGAAAGAAAGAAAAGAAAGAAACAGCAAGCTTTAGATTATATTTGCAAGTTGGAGGGCTAGGTACCCTTATTTCTTCCTGTTAAGTCATTGTGGAGAGAGAAGGTAAATGATCTCTTTTGAAAGATGTCTATAATACCTGACAGTGGAGAATATATTTCACCCAATAAAACAGACTAAAAATAGGGGCGCCTGGGTGGCACAGCGGTTAAGCGTCTGCCTTCGGCTCAGGGCGTGATCCCAGCGTTATGGGATCGCCCCACATCAGGCTCTTCCGCTGTGAGCCTGCTTCTTTCCTCTCCCACTCCCCTGCTTGTGTTCCCTCTCTCGCTGGCTGTCTCTATCTCTGTCAAATAAATAAATAAAATCTTTAAAAAAAAAAAAGCAGACTAAAAATAGGTAGAAGAATTTCTTCTGTAAGATGCTAACAAGGTAAAAACAAAGTGATGCCACTATAATAGCTATGAGAATTAGAATATCTTCTATAGAGAGTTTAGCCTGACAATTAAAGAATCACAAGTTCTAAAATCAGCAAATTCTAAGCACCAAAATCTCAAAGAAAATGGATTTCTTTATTTTTTTGAAAAAATGGACAGTGGATTTTCTTTGATGAGCAAAACTGCTTTGCACAGTGAATACATTAAGTAGCTCCAGATATGAGTCTTAAATACCAATCTAAAAACATTCTTTAAGTGACAAGTACTTAAAGCATAATATATCAAAAGAAAAAAAAAAACAGCATATATACTAGAAGTGGCTAAAGACTTTAAAGCAGAAATTCCTTTTTGCAAGAGTTAGAAACTAGAAATGATACCACAGATTGCCCTAGTTTGTTTATACTTGCTATAAAAAACACATTTTAAAGGCAGTGTGACATAGTAGAAAAATCACAGGCTAGTGTGATAACGTACAAAAATGCTGAGCTTGAGTTTTGTCACCTGTAACAAAAAGGGGGGCGGCCTTCCCCCTTGCCGGGCTGTTGAGTTGTGGTAGGAACAAATAAAGCACCAGCATGGTATACAGAGTGTATGCAGACATGCCCAAAATGGTAGTCACTATTATCATTAAACTTTAATAAAAGAAATTAGTACTTGAACCATGTGAAAATGAGATACGGGAAGCCAGTCTAGAATTATGTTTCAAAACTAAAGTTAAACAACACAATACTGAATAAAAGGAAAACCCGTTAGCACCAAAGGGAAATAAAGACAATTACTGCACAACCCTAGCTTTCAAGGAATTTGCAATTCTTTTATGCAAAGAATCACTTACTGAGCAATGACTTTGTTCCAAGCATAGCCTGAGCAAGGGGGATACAAAAGAATAAAGACATAGTCAGGTCTTGAAGGAATCGAGTGTTGAAATATGAAAGCATGTAATCAGAAGACACATGAAGAACGGGCAAAGTAATGTGGAAACGGAGAAGAAATGGCACACAACTCAACTTGAAGCCTCATAGAAAACGTTTAGATATAAGGCAACCCTCAGGATGGGTCTTGAAGAAAATAAAGGATCTTGCTCTCCAAGTGACTCGCAGAGGCCCAGAGACAAGGATGATCACGGGATTCAGGGTGAGCATGGCTGCAGCCTGGGAGACAATGGTTTGAAAAGATTTTGCAGAATCATCTTGGGGTCATATGACACTAAGGACTTTGGACATTCTCCAAGAGGTAGCAGGGAGCTGATGGGTGGCTTTAAATAGGAGAGTTAAATGATTAAATCATGCTGCTTTTATTGGAAATCGCTCTGGGGACAATGTAGGCTGAAGCGTGGGGAGTAAGCAGGATACGGGCTATGGCCACAGGAATCCAGTGAGAGTAAGGTTACAACTATGTAGATAAGAAATGGAGGTTCGGGGCACCTGGGTGGCGCAGTCGTTAGGTGTCTGCCTTGGGCTCAGGGTGTGATCCCGGCATTCTGGAATCGAGCCCCACATCAGGCTCCTCTGGGGAGCATGCTTCTTCCTCTCCCACTCCCCCTGCTTGTGTTCCCTCTCTCGCTGGCTGTCTCTCTCTGTCAAATAAATAAATAAAATCTTAAAAAAAAAAAAAAAAGAAGAAGAAACAGAGGTTCAAAACTAAAAAAGAATCAATAAACAGGAGGTAAGAAGCCCGATCAGGGCATTTCTAAAGGAAAATCTCAAAGACTTGATAACCAATTAGATGTGTGGGCAGTCGAGGGCGACTGATTTCTAGCTTGGAGAAATGGGTGGGTGGTGATGCCAATAATGGAGCCAGAAAACATAAGAAGACAAATAGGTTTCATAGGCTAGGAAAGATTATTAGTTCATCCGGGGACATGTGAATTTTGGAGGACTTAAGGGAGCTAGATAGTTGCATTAATGGCTATGAAAGAAAACCAAAATATATCTTCCAGGGAATTTATAAGCCAAGAACTGTATTTGACTGTTTAAATTACTGAGAAAGCTCTTCAATTGCTCCAGTTGCTAAATATGAACTATGTCAGAGGTAAAGCTGAAGTCTCATCTTTTTTGTTTGTAGGCTCTGCTAAACCAAAATGGATTGAAAAGTTGATATTTAGACTACCTCAGCAAATATGCATTGCCAGGGTGAACCCTACTATCTCTGCAGTGGTTGGAACTCTGTACCTTTTACTGTTGGCATTTCTCCAATAGACTTCACTAGGACTGAACGCTAGCACACCCTCAATTCTTTTTCTTCTCCACAGGCACAATTTTATAGTCTAACACAGCCCTGGAGGAGAAGAGTACTCAGCTATGCGGTCAGAAATCAATCTCTCCCTTTCCTAAGAGATAAAAGTTAGCTCCCTGGGAAAAGCACACATTTTTTTTAAAAATGAAGAACACATCAATCCTCTGGGACCCTTGTCAAAGTGTAAAAGCATTTTTAGAAGAGATAGTAAGAAGAAACTTCTTAGGTGTCAAGGTGGACATTTCTCCTGCATTACCTGTCAGCCTGTGGAATATGGAAAGGTTGGGAGTTTTTACACCAGGCACAGATGGCACCATACTCACTTACCAAGATGTGAATCGACCACCTCCAATGGCTTACTAAGACTAAGTACTATGACTTTAAAGACATTCCATGTCTGACCTAATTGACTTTCCATTCTCCTCTTGCCTCTACCTTTTGCCATTCACATCCTCTAAAATACTTAAAGATGCCCTCTTTTTAGCTTCAATGACAATGTTATACAAATTAGCAGAGTAAACAGAATATCGTCTTTACCCTTATCATATATGAGCCAATCATTCCCACCCAGAAGCCATTCATTAATAAAACCCTCCCAGATCTTTCACCCACAGAAATTATTCCTCCCTCATCCAGATGTGTACAGCCCTTTACCTATATCTCCTGAATATTCTTATCCCTTTTCAACCCATACTACAGTAATTTTTGCATACATTTATCATCTTTGAGAGAAGGGCAAGCCTGATTTATTCCAAAGATCCCAGCATAATGGTTTTGTATATAGTTAGTGTTGATTAAATATTGTTGAAGAAATGACTGATTGATTATTGATAAATAAAGTAAAGATTTCATCAGAGGGACTGTATCATTCTAAAAGTACGCTGGGTCTAGGATATCCCAGAAACTGGTAACTCAGGACCTTCAGTGTGTTTCTCATGCCAGAAGAGGGTTCATGCCATGGTCTTTGGTCTACAGGTGATACTGAAAGCCAGAGCCTAGGAAAAATATATTAAGAGCATAACTTCCATTTTTAACATATTAGCTATCAATTTTCCTATATACAATGATGTCAAAAAAAATTATCTAATATTTTAAAGACTATATAATAAAATTTTTCTTATTATTTGTGTATTTCACTCATCAAAAGAAATGTAAGTCTGATAAAGACGTAAATCCAATCCTTACAAATCAAACACATTGTTCATTGCATGGAAGTTATGAGAACCACAGTGATAAATCCTTTGCAGGGTAAAGAATTCATCTACGAAGTCAAAGACTGAGAATAAATAATTCCCTCCTCCCTCTTCTTTCTTCTCTCCTTTCTCCCTCTCCCTCTCTCTTCCTTTCTAATTTTCAGTAAACTAGAATGAAGTTTAAATAAAGAACATTATTTATCAGAACACAGCCAACTTCAATTCAGGAGTGCATAGTGGGGAGTTTCTTAAATCTGAAACGTGGCTAGAGGCATGAGAAAGAGATGGAAAACATATTGTTTCCAAGTAGTTCATATTGTTTGCCCAGGAACAGGCCTGGTTAAGAAGTTACTAAGGTGGAAATAGCCCAGTCACCCTAGAGTGCAACAACCTGCCTTGGCTATCATTCTTTGCAGATGCCGCATTCTCAGATTGCTTCTCCATCCAGTGCAGACTAAGATACCCGTGTGTACAAAGAGGCCCCATTCCTTATCTGTAAAGAGGGACACCCTGTTAAGAGACTGGGATTAATATTCTGAAAACACTCCAACATCTCCCATATTACTTCTATATCAGAGAATGAAGAGTCAGACAGGACAGCTGACTAAAATGAACTAGACTAGTTTTACTCATGTGCCATCCCCAGCAAACCCCCCCCTCCAGTAAGTTGGGCCAATTCCAGGTGTAAACTCAGCAGGGTTTCATGCATACAGAATTGCATAGTGTGCTTAATAAATCTTCTTTTTAGAAGAATAAATGTGAGGGGTGCCTGGGTGGCTCAGTTGGTTAGGTGTCTGCCTTCAACTCAGGTCATGATCCCGGGGTCCTGGGATTGAACCCAGCATCGGGCTCCCTGCTTCTCCTTCTCCTCCCCACTCATGCTTTCTCTCCCTATCTCTCTCTCTCTCTCTCTCTGTCTCTCTGTCTCAAATAAATAAATAAAATCTTTAAAAAAAGAAGAAGAACAAATGTGAGAACATTGGGTTTTGTAAGATAATACAACAGCGGATAGCAACTGTATAGAGAGTTTCAAGAAGGCCCCCAAGATTCCCAACTCCTTGTGTATACACCTTGTCTAATCCCTTTCTCTTGAGTGTGGGAAGAACAGATGATTTTAGAGATGTGATTAAGATCCATAATCAGTTGACTGTGAGTTAATCAAAACAGAGATTATCCTTGGTGGGCCTGACTTAGGCAAACTCTTAAAAGACAAACCCTCCTGCTGCCCTGGAAGAGGCGAACCTCTCAATTGTGAGAGGGCCTCTAAGAGGGAACGTGTGGCAACAACCTGAGGGCAGCTGCTAGTTGCTGAGAAAAGTCCCTGGCTGACAGTTAGCAAGACAATAGAGACCTCAATCATAAAACCACAAGGAATTAAATTCTGCTAACAACTACATGACCTTCAATGAGGGCCTCAAGCCTCAGCAAAGACCATAGCCCCAGCTAAGGATTTGTTTGCAGCCTTGTGAGACCCTGAGCAGAGGACCCACCTAATCCTTACCTCCATGTCTGGCCTGCAGAAAATGTTAGATAATAAGCCACAAAGTTTGTGGTAATTTACTACACTGAAAAACTAATAAGGAACTATCTCCCTAAACATTAAGGATAAAAGAGACTAGCATATAAAAATTTTTTTTAAAGAGTCTTTATAAACTTCTATTTGGGGAGAGATATCTCTAGAATGCTAACTATTTCCTTGAATGTTTTCATGTAATAGCCTTTTATAGACAGACCCATACATAAAGGAGCTCATTCTTTTTTACTGGCTAAATGCCTCTGCTGGTATTCTCCAAACTACAACCCAGCAAAGACTTAGGGAGATCTCCACTGTCCCACCTATTCTTCCCCCTTCCTACAGCATTGGGTTCATTACCCTTCTCTCTAAGATTGTAATGTTAAGAGCTATATGTTCCTTGATGAAAGCATGAAAGGAAAGATGAGAAAAAAGAAGAAAGGAAAGATGAAAAGAAAAACCAATGCAGTTGTCTCTGTAAAGGAAGTATTTCAATTTTAACAAATTTCCTTGGACCATTTTAAACTGGCTATACAAGAATACATAAAATATATGCAAATATGAATGAGTTTCTAAACTACTGTTATTCTGAATACTTTGACTGGAATCTCCTTGATAGAGTCCGCTGGGCTACAAACTTCCTTTAAAGCTTAAATCTTGTCTGACTAACCCCAAAGGAGATGTATTCTGGCCAAATTTTGATATGACTGGAAAATGTAGGCAAATATACAGCTATGAAAATGTAGGTTAATATACCATTATGTTTGGAAATGGACATTTCCCTCTGAAAGTTTTATATCCTCTAAAAAAAAAAGAAAGAAAGAAATCTGTTTTTCTCAAGTGGTACCCCATGACAAATATTTAGTACTAAAAACTATTTTTTAAAATATGTACTTATGTGTTCTCTGCTATACTTCCTCTTTGTCCAGATTAATATTCTTGTGCTTAACACAAAAGTCTACTCAGAAAAGATTTTTTTAATACATTAAACATATTAAAAAAAAAACATGTAGGAAAAGTGAACTAGATACAGTCATGACGTTAACACTTGGTGTGTGTGTGTGTGTGTGTGTGTGTCTGTCTGTCTGTCTGTCTAAGAGTGTTTCCAGTGAGAAGTGTGGCTTCCTGAAATGAGTTAAAAAAATTCATTGGCATTTCCTTTTCATCTGAAATAGGGCATACGTATTCAATGTTTGCAAGGTTCTTAGTTTTCTCAGTCTCATTGCACCTGGTTTAAACACAAACCAGGAGAGAACATATTTCAGAAGGAAATGTATTTTAGGGTAGTTTTATGTAAAAAGATTTATATTTTCCAATAGTTTTTAAAAATTACACTGTAAATGAAAACAAATTCTAATTAATGGTCTACAATTGTCTTTTAATCCTAACAAGGAGCTCACTTCTTAAATATTAAAAGGAATAAGTATTATATAAAACAATAACGTGTTACCAGGTGATAAAAATACATTATTAACTTCTTTTATGTTGCCCTGTGATAATATTTCAACTGATGAATTAGTAAGATTATGCTATAAGCTTTTATTATTGTATGCTTATTTTTTTTTCCTTGGAGAAATTTTGAATGATGTTTTAAGTTTTATTATTTTCCATTACAACATTAAGTCAGTAAGGCTAATAATACTGCATGGTGGTTAAGTTAGCAAGGTGGTTTGCCTGGGCTACTGTTTATTTTCTTATTTTTTCATCAGGATTAACCAATATAAAATAAAATAAGAAACTAAGATAACTATGAAGTATACCTAACAAATAAGGCAATGGACCAAGTAAACATATTACATTCTGAGTATAATAACATCATTCACTTTTTACAGAGTTTTTAATTGGGTGGGTGGCAATTTGGCAAATTTAAAACTTGCAAATATTTTCATCTTGCATAAGAAATTAATACTATAAAAAATCAAGAGAAAGAAGGATGATCATAGGAAGAGGTTCAGGGAAATAATTATACTTAAAATTTTGTCAACACAGAAAAGATAGCACAATAAGATAAAAACTTAGCCAGGGAAATGGTATGCCCATGATTCTAGATACAACAAAATTTGAGGCTAAAACTTTCTTTAAAGTATTTTTTTAAGTTTCAGATTATTCAAGTCATCCTGCAATTCAAAAAAGAAGTAAATGAGAAAATATAATCTTCTTTCCTGGAGTGGGGTTTATTGGGATGAGGGGTATTCATTCATTAGATGTTGTTTAAAAGAAAAAAAAAAAGTCTTCCCAAAGTAAACCTTTATGTTACTCCACATTTCAAAATTTGTTTCACCGATTTTCAGCTGATTTCATACAAAGTGATTCCCTACAGGAATCCCCTAAACCCTGTGGAGCACAGACCAAACATATTCTCCAACAGTTTTAGGTTTTGGTCTTTAGTTTTGGTTTTCGTTTTTTAAATGCTGGTAGGTAATGATGTTCTTCCCAAATTAGAATTTAAAATTTCTAATCTTCCATTTTATTAACATTAATGCTTAGGTTTTTTAAAAGGAGCCATTCACTAGTACTCCTATCTACATGCCTTCTGCTCATCAAATGTTACAGTGACATAAAGAGACAAAGGTATCTCATTCTGATGATCCAAAGCCCCTCTCATTAGTAACTGATATCTACATACATTGCTGCAGTAATTCTCAAGGCTATGCTGGGATGATTCACCACACTTCGCACTCCATTCAACTTTAAATGACGATGAGATAAGCAAATACCATTCACCAGTAACCTCATTTTCAATAGATGCTTTTGGGATCCATGTTGAGAGCCTTTGGGGTTTAAATCTGCAACTTCAAGAAGAAACATACACATGAAACTAATCAGTTTCTAAGGTAATAATTACTAGTGCCCACGTTCACACATGGCTAAAGAAAGCAGTGGTGATTTTGTGTGCTCTTCGGGTGGTGGAGGTAATGGCAGTGGCAGGGACTGTAAGTTTTATTACAATATTTTCTCTTATCCAAAGAAGACACATTGCACTGCACTTCACCAATACCGTCTGACACATGTAGAATACAAAAGGGGAGAGAATGGCTAAAGCAAAAGTTAAAAGCACTGTAAGAATGTCCACACCTTTTACCCTGAGTAGGGTGGACATCAAAAAAAAAAAAAAAATTGAAGAAAATCAAATAAATTCTTCATTTCCCTCCCATGTAAACTTTTCCAACTATTCTTAAAGCACAAAGCCCAGGACTTTCTTCCCACCATAATAGGCATGCGTATATAGACTACTGGAGTGGAAATAGAATTAGATGTGCTCTCTCATGTCAGCCCCATGAAATATACCATCATAGTAAAAAATAATTATACTTGAACCTCAGAAAAGCCTTTAGAATGAGTTCCTGAGTTTTGTATAAGAGGCAGAAAAAGGAAAGATAGCACACAGAAGCAACATAAGCTAGGAGGAAGGTGGGGATGTTCATAGTGAAACCAACTGAGAGCATTTGTTAGGGTGAAAGTACAGACTCCTAAGCCTGTTGGAAAGACCAACGGGCTCAAGAAGAAAGCCTGAGAAGCCAGGGAAGGAACGGGGACCTGACCGTGGTCCTGAAAGAGAACAACTTGCAGGTGATTAGGAACAATCTCCAAGCATCCACACAGCACCGTACCCTTGTTTTCAACTATAGCTGAAACAAACTAAAAGTCCAATGATACTCGGCCTCAAAAAAATATGTCCAAACTTTCTCATATGATCAGATCAGCCTTTAAAATTCCCAGCTCCTCCTTCCCCAACATTCTCTCCTAGAGTGTTAGGATCATTTCAGGATTGAGAGGTACCTAGCTTAAAAGCAGGAATCGAGATTCTGATAAACTCGCAAAGCTTAGAATTCTACAGAAAGCTTACACTTGGCAATCCTGATTCTAGTTTGCATTTCTTAAACTCTGATGGGAAACCATGCCTATCCGAAAAACCTCAAGGAATGATGCTCCCTGGAAGCATAACATTCCGAACTCACCCTATAATCTACACAGCCTTGAAACTCTAGAAAGATAAGGCAGCAATTCACTAACATGGACATTCCCACTTTCACCTCATAAAATTAATTTTTTAAAAAAATTTCATAAAGAGGCACCCAAATACGGGTCCCATACTGAACACGGGCGTCAGTCTTCCTTCAGGCTCTTTTCTAGCTCTCACAAACCCAGGAAGTCAAGGGGACCAACTACACCAATCCAAAGTATTAGTACTACACCGAACCTTGGGTGGAAGGAAATTTCTCCGCACAAAAGACACCTTTGCAAAAACGGAAGGAATTTCACTCCGCTGGTGAAAAAAAGAAGGTGGGAGAGAAAGTAATTTATACGTGAAAAATCATTCTCGGAAAATACTGTACAACTCGTCTAAGTGCAAGACTTACGTGTTCCGTCAAAACGGGTGGCGATGGTGTCGAGGAAGGTGTTCTGGGGCGCCAGTAATCCTTTCATAACCGGCATTTTTCCAGCGTGGTGTGAAATTCTCCATCAAAGTTTGTCCAGAAGGATGGCTCAAGAGGAAAGCGCCAAGAAAGGAGAAGGGGAGCGTGCTGACGGCAGCGGAGGGGGACCTGGCGCTGTGCTGGGGCCGATCGGGGGGGGGAGGATGGAAGGAGAGAGGGAGCGCGTTCCAGCCGCCGCTGCTCTGGCTGGAGCCTCTCGGCGAGCGCTCGGCTAGCCCGCCCCGCACCTCCAGGCTCAGCCCCGCGCAGGCTCCCTCTCCCGCCCCCTCCACCTCGCCAGCTGCCGAAACCCCCCCACCGTCCCTCCGCGGGCGGCAATGCCCGCCTCGCGCCGTCGCCCCCCACCCCGCCCGCCGGGAAAGAGCCGGCGGTGGCCCGGGGCGCCGCGCCCTGACCCCAGGCGCTGGGGTCGCGGAGGACGGCGCCCGCCGCAGGGCGAGGCCGGACGGCGCTGAGCCTCCCCTTCTCCAAGGGGCGCAGGGAAACGCGCGCGAGCGCGACTCCCACCCCCCAGGAGCCAGTGAACAAAGACCCCTTTGTTCCCGCTCCGTCCCTCTCCCGGGGAGACCGGAGTCCCGTGGGTGTGGTACTGGAGAAGGGGAGGAGACAGGTTGGAGCAGGTACCCGGCCTCAGCCAGGAGCTTGGGAGGGGGCAGTCCCCTCCAGTGGTGTCCCAGTGAGCTGAGGCAGCTGGGCGCCCCAGGGGGAGCGGGCCCCCTTCCGGCACACCTGACACTGCGAGTGCCTGAGACTGGAGCAGGGCAGCTTCGAGTTAGTTGCACGACCCCCTCCCCTGTCACCCGGGTCTTTCAGCTTAAAAACTAGTCCAAAGCTCCCGGGTTTTTCCACCTCTCCTCTTGGGCTGAAAAAGGGGTGTGTCGGCCCCTCACTCCAAATTGCCATTGGTCTTCTCAAGCCGTTCTAAAGTAAAAGAAAATAAGAGTTGTTTTGTTGTTGTTGTTGTTGTTGTTGTTGTTGTTTTATGGACAATGGATGGTTTCTCACTCTCTGGTGAAATGTAAATAAACATTGCCAGAAAAGTTTTGTTTTTATTGATTTGCAAAATACAATGTAAGTAAAACCTGTAAGGTTGCCTTGTAAAAACGGCTTCAACACCAATTAGCCCAGCCCGCCTCCTCTCCACCACCCAACAACCCCACACGCCCGCCCAACGGCGAGGCTTCCTCCGAGACTGGAACCTCGGGGTGGAAAGCCTGGCAGAGTCCCCGGAACGGCAGGTGTCATGGAAAACGAAAGTGGTCTCTCCCTGCCTTTCTCCCCTTTGCTCACGCGCGGACTCCCGGTCCGCCAACATTCTGCCAAGGAAAGCCTGGCCCAAGCCTCGGGCACAGCCCTGCGGGACGTGGAGGAGGACACCCGCGCTGGGATTCTACAAACAACCCAGGAAGGGAAGGAGATGTGGAAGGAAAAGTTGAGAGCCTAGGGGCAGAAAAACAAACGTAAGCCCAGGTGCTGGCGCACCCGGAAGGAAAGGAGGGGGGAAGCGAACAGGTGCGTGAGCCTCGCGAGGGGCAGCTCGAGTCCCCGCCGCCTGGGAGCTCGGGCGCGGTGGGAGCCGAGAGCGCTTGCCACCCACCACTGTTGGTAGCGGGCAGGGGGTTGCAGGGAGGGAGGAGGGGCTCCTTGTTTGAATTCTCCCGGCTCCTGGGGCGAAGGGGGGACCCTGAGGGTTTCGTCACGGCTGCCCAGGGCTCCGGGAGGGCGGGGGTGTAGACAGGGAGGGAAGCATCCCCCTCTCCCCGCCCCCAGTCCCTCTTTCTTCGTGATGCACTTCCTGCGGCCGAGGATTCCCTTTGTGTTGAAATTCAAGAAGATCCGGCCGCCGCGTGCAGCTAGCCGGGCGGGGGCCGAGGGGCAGGGGAGGGGATTCCTGAGTGGGCGGCGCGGGGCTGCAGACCAAAAGGTCAGGCCTTTGGCGGGTGGTCTCCCGCCCAGCTGGACTCCTCGCCCTCCTACTCGGCCGCTCCCGCCCTCCCCCCATCCTTTCGTACCGTGCCAGCTGTGCTGTGCGGAAACCGAGCTCACGTGGGCGGTGTCCCCCACGCGGCGCGCCAAGACAACTGCGGGTGGCTCTGTTGGCTCTCTCTTGGGCGAAGTAGGGAGAGAAAGAAGAGGGAGCCCCTGCTTCTGTTTGGGCGGTGCATTGTGTCCTAGAAAACCCAGACTGCTGCTGTGACTATAAAAGCCTGAAAAACGCCTCGCAGCTAGTGGTTTGAAGTTCAGCATGAAATACATTAGGTGTAAACTAGGATTCGGGTTCATAAAATTTGCACTGTAGGGCTGTGTCTGTGTGTAAAAACTATTGCCTCGTGGGCTTGATGTACGTTGCCAGATGCATGAAATCACTTGTAAGAAACAAGCAACGAGAGGGACTTAAGAATGGCAACCCCAAAGAAAGCCTAGGTTTTATGGCAAAAGAAGTCCAGCATTTATCATGTCTGTCTTAGTTACTTCCCCGGTACCCACTATGTGTGAGGAACTGTGTTAGACAGGACAAGATTCCTGCCCTAAAATATCGAAGTCTGAGATCTTATTGAATCTTACTGGTCTGTAGACTTTCACCACCTCTTACAGGCTTATATCCCCGCCAAGAAGGAGGCTTTCTTTTTCTTTTCTTTTCTTTTTTTTTTTTTTTAAGGTTTTATTTATTCATTTGAGAAAGAGAGAATTTATTCATTTGAGAGAGAGAGAGAGCAGGAGCACAAGGGCGGGGAGGGACAGAGGGAGAGGGTGAAGCAGACTCTTCCCTAAGCAGGGAGCCGGACATGGGGATTCTCTGGGTCCCAGGACCCTGGGATCATGACCTGAGCTGAAGGCGGTTGCTTAAGGGACTGAGCCACCCAGATGCCCCAAGGAGTGTTTCTGAAGACCACTCTGGTCTTGGGATTCAGGCCTTCTCTGAGTGAGTATCCCAAGAGACAGGAATTAGGAGTACCAGTTTCCTAAGACCTGGTCCAGAAACTGCCAGAACTAAAGCAGGCACAGAATTCAGATTGGATGGGAGGGAACAGAGGTCCATGTGTTAAAACCTCCACATCAGTTGTGAGTATTTCAATTTTCAAAGAAGGTTGCTTTACAATAGTATTCCAAAATTTGATTTAAAAATCTAATTTCACCTATTCTAAATATTTCCATAAGAGTTTAGGATTTCGGGGTACAAGATCTGGGCCCAAGTCAATAATTCTTTATAGGGGAAATGTTAAGACACAAGTGTAAAAATATACATTGAAATTACTTGAGAACTAAAGCCATGTGTAAATGGCAATTGTTGCTGTTTTCTTTCATGTTTATTCTCTCCTGTTGGTGGAGGTCATGGAGAGGATGTGACCACTGATTGACCCCAGAGCTGACCTCCAATCAAAGGCTCCTCACCTTTTCCCCTATTCTTGTAAAGTACTTTCTGCCTACCTTTCCCATGGCTTAGAGCCCTTTTTCAAGGACACAGACTAGAGAAAGCAAGCCTCTAAGCCACAGCTAAGGCCTCTATATAAACTTTTAAGATTCTGGTGGTTATATGCCGACATCTACTCGTGCAGATACTCAAGACAAGCCTAGTATGTAAATTCCCTTGCTTGTTAAACCCGCCACCTACCAATCTGGAGTGGCCTGCCTTTTTCTTTCCTCTCTCCTTGCCTTCTGCATACAGGACCCATTTAAGATTTTACCTGGGGAACTCCTGAGGTTTCAAACCAACATCTCAACATTTCATGCTGCCTTTTCAGTCTGGATATGATTGAAAAGGGGCTTCAGAAACCACCCACCTACCCCCATATCTGTTTGATGGTTTTAGGTCTTCTTCATGTCCATTTTGTAATAATAGCATTCATTCAATACCATGACACAAACAAATGCTTCATTGATGTTTATGTATTTGACTATAGGCTTTGAAAACATTGTTAAACTTTTTTTGGCAACAAGAATTTTCGCCTTCAGGAAAAGTAGCTATTTTAATTTATAGTCTGGTAAAAAAAGAGTGTCTACTCAGAAGTGTTGTGTTTTAGTTTTGCGTTGAGCTCTGATCCCCTTTGTGACTTTGTCCCGACCTTGGGAAAGTCATTTAGTCTTTGTGACTTAACACTTCCTCATCTGTAAAACTGGGATAATACTTTCTCCGCCTTCTTCACTGAGTAGAAGAAAATATTTATGAAAAATCTTTGAAACAGTTAATGTGTGGCATATGATATAAGGGATTATTACGATCATCTGTTTCTCTTTTTTGGTTTTCTAACACCTAATTCCCAATAAATATCATTGACTGTTACAATGTGTTCTTATTAACTCAGAACACATTCATGTATTAACAACCCGTCACAACCTATGGCTTCTGAGTTTTTCCTTCTAAATATAAGTGACTTTAGAAGCTCAGAAGGAAAATCAGGTACATTCATTTCTTTTACAAATGCTCCCGAGTTGTCCTGCTGTGATGTCCAACTAAACTGGATTCTGGTGGTATGGCTACTGACCCCTGTTCCCAAAATACACTGAATGTGTATAGAAACTGGAATATTCTGGCAAAAACCTCCAAAGTTATGATCACAGTCAGGATAATCTAGATGATGCTTCAATAAAAATATACAGTCTCATGGCTTATTACAGCAATGCTATTTCTTGCTCACTCTACATTTCCTACATGACTTGGCACATACCTCTGCTCATTACTAGGGTCCAGATTGATGGAAGCTCTGCTCAAAATGTGTTTTCCTTGATAAGAAAAAGATAATCTGACAGAACACACACTGTGTTTTAAAACCTCTGCTCACAACTTAATGGTTAAAATGAGTCACATGATGATCTGAATTTGAAAAGGATGGTAAAATACAATTTGTTTCGTGCCCAGTCTTAATTTATAAAGGTGACAAGAGAGAGGTCAATGCCATTGAAAGAGAAGTTCAATGTTACTTATAATTCCCCGAGAAATGAGAGACATGACTCCTTATGCAGAGCCACGGAGGAAACAATAGATTTTAGTCAGGAAACAGGAGCAGGAGTGAGGGGAGCTCTTAAACCACAGCCTTTACTGGGGTTTCTGTGGGAAAGGCAAAGCAGGGCAGAGTTTAAGATTGGCTAGTTTGAATAGTTGTGGTGGGCTTCAGGCTACAGGGGTGGTCTGTAGCTGCCTGGCACCTGGCCCTGTGGTGATTTAGGGCAGGGGCAATATTAGCTTGGTGTGAGAGATTTACATAAGCTCATTGACCAGTTCTGCATATGGTCTTCCTCACTTATAAGATGGAGAACTTTGGAAGCCCTATGCAAACCCTCATCTACAAATGAGAAATAATACTAATACCCTACCTTGGACTTTGTGATGATTAAATGAGCTAATAATGTAAAATACATAGGACCGTGTCTAAATTATAGTAAGAGCTCTTTAAACTCTAAAAAATAAAAAAGGATATTATTATTATTTGAGGCTGTCCTGTACAGACTCTCACCTTAGAAACTTAGGTCACTACAAAGTGATTGGATAGCTGATTCCTAGAGGTACAAGGATTCATCTAATAGCATCCTCAACTCTTGGTAAATTTTCACAGTAGTCAAGCCACACAGTCAAGAGTATAATCCAGATCACTTTGCCATTCAGTGAATGTGAGCCTCTTCAGGAACATGGACAGTGAAAACTGGAGATAATATTTGCTTTATTTATTTATTTATTTATTTATTTATTTATTTATTTAATCTAACTATCTTTCCCTTACCTTGAAGATATTTTGTCACAGGGAGCTTAACATTATGTCCTTTACTGCTTATCCAAAGTTTTCAACTTTCTGCTCAGGCCTCTTGCAAAACACTGCTGCCCCAGTTTCAATAGTCCTTAATGGTGAACACCCTCAATTTCATGTTCCCTCATCTGCCAGTGATTTTATTTTATTTATTTATTTATTTATTAAAGATTTTATTTATTTATCTGACAGAAAGAGAAAACACACAAGTAGAGGGAGCAGCAGGCAGAGGCAGAGGGAGAAGCAGGCTCCCTGCTGAGCAGGGAAGGGGGGGTGCTTGATCCCAGGACCCTGGGATCATGACCTGAGCTGAAGGCAGGCACTTAACCAACTGAGCCACCCAGGTGCCCCTGCCAGTGATTTTTTTTTAAAGATTTTATTTATTTATTTGACAGAGATAGAGACAGCCAGCGAGAGAGGGAACACAAGCAGGGGGAGTGGGAGAGGAAGAAGCAGGCTCATAGCAGAGGAGCTTGATGTGGGGCTCGATCCTATAACGCCGGGATCACACCCTGAGCCGAAGGCAGACGCTCAACCGCTGTGCCACCCAGGCGCCCCTGCCAGTGATTTTATAACTTCATTCATCCTACCATCTTTCCTTTTCTGCCAGAAGATTAAGTGTTCTCTGTAAAGTATCACATAACCCCCATAATTTTTCATAGCTGACTTCCAAAACTGTGTTCCATTTGTCAAGCCCTTCTCTCCTATATATTTACTTCTCTACTGGTTTATTCTCTGGACCTATAACTATTCCAGATTTTCTGACCCTAATAAATACCCTTCCTTGATCTATGTAATCTTTCACGTATCCTTCACGTGCAAATTTCCTGAAAATTAGCCTATAATGACCATAACTACTTTCTTACCTCCTCATTTCCTCATCAACCGTTTATAATCTGGATTTTTCTTCAACCATTCTACCAAGGTGTCTCTTATTGAAGTCATTGATGACCTAGTTGTCTAAACTTATGGACATTTTCAGCCCATACATTCCTGATTTTTTTTTCCTGCATTTGACTCTGCCAATTAATTCTTTCTTAAAACTCTCTACTCCATAAATTTCTAAGAAAGCAAACTTTCTTGTCTTGGACACTTACCTGTTGAATGTTTAATATTCATTAAAAAATCTTTTCCTTCAATTTGTCTTCATAGTCCAGTGTTCTTCAAGATTCCATAAACTAGATTACTAAATATTTTCATCTCAATTACTGTCTTATCTGAAATATCTCCTCTATGAGAATACTTTTCAAATGTTTATATGAAACCAAAGCCTCTCCTCTAAGCTTCTGACAAAATTCAACTGTAGGCTTTATATTACACTTTGAATATTTCTCCCACACAAACTTTTGTATCCATCATTAAGTAAGGTCCCAGGGAGACATCCTCCTTCTTCTTCTTCTTCTTATTTTTTTAAGATTTATTTTTTTATTTATCTGAGAGAGAAAGAGAGAGAGTGGGGATAGGGGGGTAGGAGCAGAGGAAGAGGGACAAGCAGACTCGGCGTTGAGTGCAGAGCTTGACACAGGGTTCGATCCCAAGACCCAGAGATCACGACCTGAGCCAAAGTCTAGAGTCAGATACTCACAGACTAAGCCACCCAGGCGTCCCCCTTCTTATATCTTAGTCCCAATCTCCATAAAATCTTTCGGCCCTTATTTTATCTCCTAAGTATATCCTAAAGAATCTCTCATTTTTCCATCTAATCAATGTCCTAGTTTGGGTCTTTTCCATGTCTTCTGTGAACTCCTGCAATGCCTGCTAAGTGGTCTCCTTACTTAAAGTTTTCTCTACCTCAAAGTCATTCCTGACATTCCAGCTAGCATGATCTCATTAAAAGGTAAATCCATCATGTCACTCCTCCTGCTGCCTAGAGGGTAAAGTCAGAGGTCTATGTTCGGAGTTCAGCTTATCTCCTCATGATGCATTTCTCATCATATTCAATTTTTTTGTTCAAGGAAAACAAAATTCCTAGAAGTCCCCAAAACATGCAGTGCTCTTCAAGAGACTATGACTTTGATCATACTATCCTCACTTCCTGGAAAGCGCTTTTTAAACCTCCTTAGCATGACTAACACACACATACCCACGTTCTACTCCCGCCTAATTTGGATGCCCCTTAAAATGGAGTCATTTTGCTTTCACAACAGCTGTTGTATATCAGTTGTGTATAATCTGACCTAGTTTTACTTCTGTGCTTTTAAGTAAGTTACTTATCTCTCCTGAATCTCATGGGAATTATAACATACATTTCACAGAACAATTGTGAGGGATAAATGAGAAAAGACAAAGAAATTGACTAGGGCGGTGACCACCATTTACTCATCATTCAATTCCCAGTGACTAACATGGTCTCTGGCACATTGCAGACATGGAAATATTTGTTGAAAGAATAAATGTTAATTATCACAATTATTATCTCAATCATTTCACCATTATATTACTTTCTGTTTTTTAGTTTATCTCGCTGTCTCTTGCACCACCGAGCTTTTAAATGTTGATTATCTTAAAGCTATCTTATCCAATGTCTTATTTAAAGTACCTGGCATAAGATGTATTTAAAAATGTTTGATGAATGAAGAATGAATGAATGGATGAATGAATGAACTTATTCTATAGCAGGTCTTCCTCTACAGCAAGTGTCAACACTGACTTCACTGCCCCTTCATTACAGTTCCCCTTGCTATCCAATCTGTTCTCCATTCCCTGGTTCATTGATATCCTGAATGTAGATGTGGGTGTGTGGATATGGGAGTTCACTTTTGATTTATTGATTTATAAACCACATAAATTTGAATTTAAAAGAGTATTCTGAGTGTTTTCCCTATACTGTTGGATTGGTCATTTACAGGCAGAAAATGAAGGGAGGAGTTCATATATGATCTAAACTTCTCTGATCAAATTATTGAACAGATACTTTCTAATGTACATTTATTGAACAGGTACTTTCTAATGTACATAACAATAATGTACATTCTTTAAATCACAAAAATTTCAAGCTATAGAGTCTTTTTCTATAACCTTTCACGATAAGTCCAAGGCAAGCTCCCATGACTCTGTCCTGTGCTGGAAACTCCATCTCTCCATGACATCCATATTTTTTTAAAAAGGGCTCCAGTTGTGGAATGTTTGTTAAGCCGAATGGACTACACATATTAACAGATAGATGAGTATTTATGAAAAGTGAGATGATGTAATTTCTGCTTAATAAAACAAACTTATTCATAAAGTAATCTCTTCATACTTCTTAAACTATTTTCAAGCAGTTCACTATTAAGACATACACAGGAAGTTAGTTTAAATGAAGTACATAATATGAGTGGTGGGATTATAAGAACTTTTATTGCTTCTTTATAGTTTGACATATTTTCCAGATTTTCCCTAATGAATATGTATCACTCTATAATGAAATCTAAAATACACTCGGAAAAATCAGAACTTACATAAAGGAGGGGCACTTGGGTGGCTCAGTCAGTTAAGCGTTTGACTCTTAATCTCCACTCAGGTCTTGATCTCAGGGTCATGAGTTCAAGCCCCAAAAAGAAAAAAGAAATTATATAAAGGAAAGAGCAATTTATTGTTCAAGAAATGTGATTTACTCATCTGAGCATTAAATTAGGCTCTGAGTTAAGTAGAGGCCAAAACAGGACTTGGTGAATATATAAGCATCTCAGTCATTTGGGTGAGATCAAAATCTTTCCTGGTGCTAAATTCCAAGAAGAATTCCAGTCACTTAGTTTTATTGAAATAGCAAAATATTGGGCATCAAAAACTCAAGTTCCATTATAGGCTCATTCTCAACTAATTTTGAGACTTTGAACAAATCATTTAATATCTCTGGGATTCATACAGAGAGAGAAGGAAGAGTAGTTTTGGATCTCCAAGGTCCCTTCCAGCTTTGATATAACGTGATCCATGTTTACGGAAAGTATTTCAAAATAAGATTGGGGGGTCATGTCTTTACACTTGAAAGTTGAATCCCTGCAACAATCCTTGCTGCCCCTGAGAACTTAGAAGAAAAACTGCATCCGTTTGCTCACATACAGATAAAGAAAATGCAGAGTCTTGCCTAATGCATTAAAGATGAAAAGAGTGACTCTTACACCCTCCTTCCCTTTCCTAGATTCTATCCTGGTTTCTGTTTTTAGACTTTCACACAAGAAAAAATATATATATAAAGTCAGTCTTTTTCAAGTCTCCTGCTGCTCTTTTGTATGTATTTAAACCCAATGTTTTAGCAAAAGATGAGAATAGATGCTCAGTGCTGATGTAAATGGCAATGCCGTCATCACTCAGCTAATGGAAAACAGAAATAAAAGGGTAGAGGGGGGAAGGGAAGGGTCAAACAGTTCTAAGTGTTGAGGAAGTAGATGTTTAAAAGTTGTCAGTTCTTGGTAGACAGACATCATGCTGTTTATTTCTTGTTTAATCTCATAGTGCTGGCTCAGTGATCTCTTTCTTTTCTGAATTGTAGTAGCACGATCCAAATTCTGTATTTGGTTCTGTCTCATGAAATATCAAGACATGTCTTCTGTTGGTATCTTCTTTCTAGAAAATTTAGTTACATTACCTTTCAATGCTGCATGCCTTGGGTTTTCTACTAGATCGGAGACATCTTAGGTACCAGGATTGTATTTTAGATGCCCTGTGTCTTTCATGGTGCCTAGCTTGAACTTTGCTCTTTGTAGGTTTTAAATATAGACTTGTGTCCTCCAAAACATAGTGGGTTATTTACAAGGTGTGGATTGGTTTAAAGGACTTAACTATGATCTCCACGTTGCCAACCTCTTCATTCCACTATTTCATTCAAAATCCTTGAACTACAGATTCACTTCAACAGCATTTTTTTTTATTATTTCCCCACCTCCACATCTACCTTTTCGTCCTTCTTTCTATTACTTAGCTATTGTCTCAAAATTCACTTTATCTGAAAGATTTTTCCACTTTGGCCATCGCTTTAACTTTCAAGATTCAGTTATTCCTTTGCTGCTTCCCAGTTTTGAAATGTTTCTTATGTAATTCCATTCTAAATAGTTTGTAAGGAACAGAGTTGAGTCACTTTTTTTGTATTGTGGAATATGCGATAACTGGCACCTTATAGTAGCTCAATAAATGCTAGTTTCTTCCCCTTGTAGCTGCCTTAAAATTGCAGGCAGTCAAAACATATTTTAAAATTACACTGCTGAAGCCATTTCTGGTGGTGAGCTTGGCACTTAGAGATCATTGCCACTCTACTGTATTCCTTAATTCAAAGTGGAGTGCTGTAAAGTGACAAGAAATTCAGCACAATTCTGAATCACAGGATGGCAAAACTAGAGGCCACAAAGGCTATACATTGACTCTAGCAGAGGGAGAGTGGTGCACTAAGAAAGGCTATGACTTTTCCAAGGTCAAACAGTCAATTCAAGAGAGAACACTTAAATCTAAATGGTCTTAGCAGAGTACCTTATGTGACTTTTCTTTATGTCTCTGCTTTTCCTGGATTAATATTTTTCAAACTATGAAGGATGATTAAGGTGTGGGCTTCTTGATGCTTACTCCCCAAATGTGGCCATGGAAGATTAATTTCCTCCTTTTCTTTTGAGTTGTAACTCTTCTGATAAAATATTCATGGCAGTTCATCTTTTGTAAAACACCTTTAAAGCTTCTCGACCTGAAGTATTTATGCCCCCGATGGATCATGGTAAAGTTGGTAAAGTTACTTGTAAAGCCACGGGAGAAACAAGGCCCATCTTCCAGCAACTTTATTTTCATATAAAAGTGGAGCTATATATTTCCTTTTTAATAAAAGGATTTTATTTTTAAATTTCAATGTTGTGGCTACTACTTCAGGCTATTCTTCCTGGAATATGCATTCAGGCTGCCTTGAGGTGAGCAGATCTCAAGACGAAAGGTTGACAGAGAGAATGCAAGACTGCCCAGTGAGAGGCAAAACATCTGCAATGTCAGTTTGTAGACCTGTCTCTATTATGTAACTTGTGCTTCAGCCTCGACTTTCTGTCAATCTCATTCTTTGGGTTCCCTACCATTTAGCAAAGTACTGAACACGATACATATTATCACCCAATAAATGTAGAATATATACTGAGGATGACAAATAGTTATGGGGACCATTTGTAGAGGTAACAGAGATATCAGACCGCCCCAAGAGATATGAAGACCCAACTATGCCATAGCAGGGACCACAGGAATTGAGAAGGTACAACACTTTGAGAATATTTTAAATTCTAAGAAATATTAGAAAGAAAAAATTCCAGACTACCTTGAGCAATAATTTCATTTTAAATTGCTGACATGAGAGAAAATAGATGGGAAGTTCAATAAAGCCTATTATGCACATGGGTTGTAATAAGACCAGCCATTCATAGTTCAGTAACTTTTGCCTGCACATTAATTTCTCATTTTATTACACAGTCACATGATGCTCTATGCCGCCTTATTTTATTTTTTCTAAGAGAGACACACATAAAAATCCCTCTTTAAAACATTAAAGAAAAAATAATATTTAAGTTTTAATCAAAAGGAAAAGATACAGTTTCTGAAATAATAAAATTGATAGAATTTTAAATCTTTACATTTGGGGTTTTATTTTCTTTTGCCAAAAAAAAAAAAAAAGTCAATGCTTTCAACATTGTAAGGTAAAGATTATGGAGAACTTGTTTCCTAAGAACAAAAATTATCAATGTCTTAAAGAGTACAATTTGTAGTTAACTTTTCATTTCTTTCTTGTAGGTGACAATTTCACATCGCAGTCACAATCTTTTTTGGGAGATAGGAGAATCTGGAGAAACAAAGCATAAAAATTGTTGGACATGCTAAGATACATTTGAGTGGGGTAAGCCCCCAATGGCTTATTCTTCTCATTAAAAATACATAAAGATCAATATCACAGCTGTGCTTAGCGCGCAAAATGATTCAAAATAAAAGCCATCACAAAGTGATTCAGGTACCATAGAGATTGTGATTGCCCCGATGAAGAATGAGTGAGTGAGTGAATGAATGAATGAGTGGAGTCAAGTACTTCTGGATCAAGTGGCAGGTGCCTTGGCTCAGTGTGCTATTTCTGTACAGTGGGGTGCAGAAATATGGACCTCTTTGAATTTTGGAAACGAAGAGTATTTTTACTGATCAACAAGCCCACACTGTAGCTCCTTTGTATTAAGTTTGAATTTCAACAGTTAAACACTCCCCTGGATAGCATTTTGTAAGCTTACTCATTCTTCACTGCCAAAAGCAACAAAACAGGAACATCTAACAATTTTAATTGCTATTAAATGCTTATTTAAGCACATGTGAAAGAATTTCAGGGAAAGTAGCTAAAATCACCTCTTATTCCACACTGAATGTAGAGATTACTTAAAAATAAAATCTTTTTAAGAAATCACGCCTTATTCTCTCTTTTATTTTAAGGATTAAATCCCTTTGAAAGTTCTACTTTCTTTTGAAAAATGCATAGCATTTTATTATATTCAGAGGATGAATAGTCCTTAATCATATTAATTGCATTCAGGAAAAAATTAAAAATTATAAACTAGAGTCAAAAGTTAATAATTAAATTGAAAATTTATCTCTGCCATTTACAAAATTTCAAGTTTTATTTTATTGCTTCCTGAGATATAATCTAAACAAACCAAAAAAATTGGGTTTTTTTGTGGATTATAAATTCACAAAACTCAAAAGCATAACTTGACTTACCAATTGGGCTCTTTCCACATTCTCATAAAAACAGGGCTAGTAACAGTTTGGATACACATGTTTCAAAAGTAAATCGAGGAGAAAAGGGCATTGGTGGTATAATTGACAAAAGGCTTGGAATAAGGAGACTCAAATTCTAATATTGAAAACTTATGGCCCGTAAATCATACTATAAATACTCAGGATCTTTGTCACCTAATAATGAAACTTACTGAGTATAAACAACGCCGCTCACGTTTCTGTGACAATCTCCCTAAAAGACCAGCAGCAGTTTGCTAGGACTCAGGTAGTTCTCAGACTATGAGAGTAGGAGTTCTTTGTAGGGTGATTTTAGATTGTACCAAGATGACATTATGCTATTTCAATAATTACCTATTATGAAAATACATACTTAAAAAGATTTCCCATTTGGTAGTGATTAAAATATTGGTGAATGTTTCTGTTCTTCAAATATTTCTTTTTTTTTTTTTAAGATTTTATTTATTTATTTGATAGAGATAGAGACAGCCAGCGAGAGAGGGAACACAAGCAGGGGGAGTGGGAGAGGAAGAAACAGGCTCATAGCAGAGGAGCCTGATGTGGGGCTTGATCCCACAACGCTGGGATCACGCCCTGAGCCGAAGGCAGACACTTAACCGCTGTGCCACCCAGGCGCCCCAAATATTTCTGTTTTAAAAGAGATTATAAAAAATATTAAATACATAATACTACAGCTGATAATATAGTAAACAGATTTTTAAATGATGGAAGAAGTCTGGTTATGGGGAAACAAATGCTGCCTAGGCTATGCAAACATCAGTTTGAGAAACAAGAAATGACATTTATTTGAGATTCCTTCCAGCTTTTAAATAATACAGGCCTTTAATAAAAGTGAACCATATTAGCTTCTTACTAGATGGTAAAAACAAACAAACAAAAAACAACCCAAAAAAGGCTACCACACAGCAAGTATCCTGAATATACATTTCTTTATATCTTGGGGCATTCCTTCTCAGTAGTTATTCAGGGACGTTTAAAAGGACCATCACCCAGAACACCTCCAAAGAGATTACTGAATCAATTCCAAATGGTACTGATGCCAGGACAGACACATAAACCAAAGAAACAAAGTAAAAACTACAGAAATAAACCTCTTTATATAAGGTTAATTGAATTTCAATAAAAGTACCAAAACATTTCCATCAGGAAAATAAAGTCTTTTAAACTAATAATGCTGAAACAACTGGATGCCCTTTTAAGGAAAAAAAAAAAATCAGCCTTGACCCTTAACTCTCACTATACACAAAAATTAATACAAAGCCCACCATGGCTTAACCATAAAATTAAATCTACAACATTTCTAGAAGACAACAAAGGAGAGAATATCTGTTCACTTGGAGTAAAGAAAGACTTCTTAGGTTACAAAAAGTATCAAAAAATGATAAAATACCTCTACAGCCCCAGTAGAATGACTAAATTAAAGAGAAAAAAAAAAAAGATGGACAATACCACATGTTGGCAAAAAAGTGGGGAAAATGAAAGTCTCATTCGTTGTAGTCAGAATGTGTAAGCACTTTGGAAGTTGGTTTTGCAGTAAGGTTCAAGTTAAGCATATACTTACCATATGATACCTCAATTCCATCCCTGGGATTTATCCAATAAAAATAAAAGCTATGCCCATGTAAATTCTCATACAAGAATGCTCACGGCAGCTGTAATCAGAATAGTGCCAAACTGGAAGCAATCCAACATTCACCAGCCGGTGAAAAAGTGTATCCATACAATATAACACTACTCAACAATAAAGACTAATGGGGCGCCTGGGTGGTACAGCGGTTAAGCGTCTGCCTTCGGCTCAGGGCGTGATCCCAGCGTTGTGGGATCAAGCCCCACATCAGGCTCCTCTGCTANTCCTCTGCTATGAGCCTGCTTCTTCCTCTCCCACTCCCCCTGCTTGTGTTCCCTCTCTCGCTGGCTGTCTCTACCTCTGTCAAATAAATAAATAAAATCTTTAAAAAAATAAAAAATAAAAATAATAAAGACTAATAGCCTATTGCTACATGTGACAATATAGTTAAATCTCAAAAATATGGCACACAGTAATGTGCCCAGAAACAAGAGTATGTAGTGTATTACTAGTCCATTTNAGCCTATTGCTACATGTGACAATATAGTTAAATCTCAAAAATATGGCACACAGTAATGTGCCCAGAAACAAGAGTATGTAGTGTATTACTAGTCCATTTATGAAAAATTCTAAAATAGGCAAAGTTCATCTGTACCAACAGAAAGCAGATCAATGGTTGTCTAAGACCAGAGATAGAGGGGACTGACTGCAAAAGAAAGGAATGTCTTTTTCCTTTTTTTTTTTTTTTTTAAGAGGGAGAGAGAAAGAGAAGACAGTGAGCACAAGCAGTGGGAGTAGGAGGGGAAAAGCAGGCTCCCAGTCGAGCAGGGAGCCTGATGCAGGACTTGATTCCAGGACCCTGGGACCATGACCTGAGCCAAAGCAGAGGCTTAACCGACTAAGCCACCCCCACATCCCAAGAAAGGAATGTCTGAGGTAATGGAAATGTTCCTTATCTTCACTGGGATGTTAGTTACACATGTGCATACATTAGTTAAAGCTCATTGATGAGCACACTTAATGTAGCTGCATTTTGGTATCAACTTTGATAAAGTTGATTTTTTAAAACTGTAAGATCAGAATAATGTCTGTTTATGAGGGTGGATTGACAAAATGCACACAAGGGAACGCATTTCAAATGATCAAATATTCTATATCTCTGGAATGATCAAATATTCTATATTTCTGTTGGGGTGGTGATTAATCTGCTATACACATTTGTCAAAACTTATCAAGCTATAACCTTAAAATCTATATATTTTATTTTATGCAAAATATTCTTCAATTAAATGAAAACAATTACTTCAAGAGAAACATGCAATAATAAAGTAAAAAGAATATTTTTAGTTTTCCCAAATTGGCAAAGATATATCATCTATGTATATATCATGTAGGTATGTATGTATGTATATCAATCCTAATAAAAGTTGGGCAAGTTAGAAATATTAGAATACCAAAGGTAGGAATGCAAATTAGTACATTTCTAGAAATAAATTTGCCAGCATTCATAGCATCTGAATATATATATCCTTTGGTCAAGTAATTGTTCTCTTTGGAATATATACTAATGAAACACTCAGAAGTCCAAAGATTTATGTACAAATATAGTCATTTCCTACAACTGTAATTTAGCTGTAAATTGGAAAGAAACCTGAATGTCCAAGAAGCAGGATATAATTATATAAATTATAGCACATCCATGTGGCTGACTGAATAGCTATTAAATGATGTTTACAGATGATTTTGAATGGTATGGGAAAATACTATATTAAATATTTTGTAAAATGAAAAGATATCAAATAATATTAAAATATGCTTCTGATGTAAACTGTGAATGTGAAAACTAGAGAAAAAATGTAAATGCTAACAGCGGTTGCTACTGGGAAGCAGGACTTTGATTGTTATTTTCTTCACAGTTTTCTGCTTTAGTTTCAGAAGTTACAAGCATTTTGTGAGAAAATTAGGATTAAAACTGTAACATAATTTTAAACATTATTCTTGTTACTATTTGCAAATATAAACATTTATGGTATCAATGTCACTAAAATTTTATACGGTGAAGATGTATAAATAGATGTCTTATACAGTTGTAAATTATGCTTCATTGTTTTTTTGTTTTGTTTTGTTTTTTAAGATTTTATTTATTTATTTGTCAGAGAGAAAGAGCACAAGCAGGGGGAGCAGCAGGGAGATAAAGAAGCAGGCTTCCCACTGAGCAAGGAGCTTGATGCAGGACTCGATTCCAGGACCCTGGGGACCATGACCTGAGCCGAAGGCAGATGTTTAACCGGCTGAGCCACCCAGGTGTCCCTATGCTTCATGTTTTAGACATATAAATAAAACATGAATATATTTCTCTGAATATAAGGTATTATTTTTATCAGTTTGGAATATATCCTTTTAACTTTTTCTCCTTTCTTTCTAGAACTCCTGAAAAATAACTTCTATTTGTTTTTTTCTTTCTTTTGTTAGGAGCAGAAATAATCTGTATAAAATGGATTTTAATTTTTCAATATAGTATTTAATACTTATAATTCATAGTGACGGAGATATTTAATACTCACCAAATACCCATATGCTTCCTCATGATTCCCAGCTCCCTTTCACTTGACATGACCGTGTGATGAATCTTGGCTAACTATGTTACTCTGCAGATCCTTCCTCCCCCCTGCAGTAAATTGGAATCCTCATGATAAGATTGAAAGTGGAAGGAGTTCTTAACAGACACCTGCTAATCAAGGGAGTCACCAATGAGCAACAGAATATCCACTTGCGAAAAATGAATCTATGTTATGTTAAGCCCCTGGAGCTTCAGGATTCGTAAATTACTTCAGTTTCAACTGTTACACTTACCAATACAAATATTGGTGCTAGAAGTGAGGGCTGCCATAGAAACAAAAAAAGAAAAACAAAACACCAAAATGTGTGGTATTAGCTTAATAATTTGGGCAGTAGGAAGTGGGGGGACAAAGTACACGGGGTGCCTGGTAGACTCAGTCGACTGTGTCCGACTCTAGATTTCAGCTCAGGTCATGATTTCAGGGTCATGAGATCGAGCATTGGGCTCTGCGCTGAATGTGGATCCTGCTTAAGATTCTCTCCTTCTCCCTCTGCCTCTCCGCACCACCCCCCTTATCTTTCTGTCTCAAAAAAAAAAAAAGTATGCAGAGGCTGGAAAGACGGATCCATATTATCCTGTGGCAGAACACTTAGTAACATTTGGTAGAATGAGGTGGTGTTATTTATTTGTTTTTGCATTTGGCAAGTTATTTCAAGTAAAAAATGAGATTTTGAAAAAATTGGCCCAGATGTAAGTGGGAAAAAAAAATAATGAAAATCCAGAAATTCAGTGCCTTGTAGGATTGACAAAGTCACTGATTCTAGACGCCAATCCATAAGGTACAGCATTTAAGGAGGCTTTTTTCAACAAATTTAAAACGGGCAGATGGTTAAAAGGACTCAGGGTAAAGATTAGAATAAGGGTTTGACCTTCATATCCACTGTTATGATAGCCTTAAGGTATTCACCATTAGGTCAAACAAGAGAAGGATAGAGGGGAAAAGAGCAAGGCAATGCACATTGATGTGACTTCAAGCAAATATAGGGTAAGTATATTGATTTTATTTTTTATATATTGAATTTTCAAGAGAGTTTTACTTTGGGGTTCCTGGCTGGTTCAGTCAGTAAAGCATGTAACTCTTGATCTTGGGGTCGTGAATTCAAGCCCCATGTTGGGTGTAGAGATTACTTTAAATAAATAAGTAATTTTAAAAAGAGTTTTACTTTTATAAAAATCAAGAGTTTGGACCAAAAAATATTTGTGATTGTTCAAAACCTAACAATCATTAGGATCCCAAACTTCCATAAACAGGAAGCAACTGAAAAAGGAAAGCCATAAGTAACAAGGGTCAACAGACTTTCTCCTTGACAGTTGAATCAGGGTCTAATAAAGGTGCACCCAGGATAGGAAGGCCAGCAGGATTTCAGAATTGCTATCAACCAGTGCAGGCTCCATTCTTCCCTTTCCAGTGAGAGAATTTACTGAGGTTTCCTGTTTCTGTTTCACCAATTATATTGGGTGAGGGGGGAGCAGATAACTTTCTTTTTAGTTGATGGGGCGCCTGGGTGGCTCAGAAGGTTGTACTTGCTACTCTCGATTTTGGCTCAAGTCATGATCTCAGGGTTGTGGATCGAGGGGCCCCCCCACCCCACCCCGCCTGCCACCCTGTGTCTGGGGGTCCACACTCAGCAGGGAGTCTGCTTGGGATTCTCTCTCTCTCAAATAAACAAATAAATACCTCTTAAGGGGGGAGAAAAAGCCCTTCTTTTTGTTGATAGATGTCTGGCCCAAGAAGATGGAGAAACCAGAGTACAGCTTGCACTTTGAGCTGGGTGAAGTGACTGACTGTTAACACTGAATTGTCTTATTCGGGAAAGGTTGAGTGTGTTCTATGAGTGGAAAGATATTAGCAAAGGCATGTTTATTGACCAGAAGGACAGATGGTGGTGGAGATACTGACCAATTATGGAATTAATATAATCTCATCCCTTTTCCCAGTTCCCTTACATGCAGTGCCATGTGACTAGTGGATGGCCAAGAAGCTAAAAATAGAAATCAGGTATGCATTTAATGTGTTAAGTTACTGAAAATTTTGGCTTTATTTTTTATTACAGGATAACCTAGCCTATCCTGAGAAATAAATATGTTCCTAAAGTAAATTTGGAAAACAGATAAAAGTTGGAAGAAGAAAAAAGTAACATTCATAGTACATTTACAAAGCTTTTACTTTTGGTGGCAGTAGATAACATTTGTTGTTGGAAATTCAGAAAATACTTCCCAAAAGAAAATAAAAAATGAAATCATTTAGAGTCCTACTTCCCAGCTATAATCACTATTCACATGACATATATCATAAAAATATGTGAAATTTTCAATTGAGTTATAATTTGCATATTTTATTGCCTGCATTAAAATATATATTATGATAATCTCAATAGAAATGTATTTTTTATTCTTAGTATGACAATATTATAATTTGTTTTATTTTTGATGACTTTTTAATTGCAAAATCTCTTTACATAAAATTGATTGGCTTATTGTATTGCATACTTTATATATTTTAGATATCTTTGAGAAATTAGTTATTTTATTTTGATGTATGTTGTCTATATCTTCTCCCAAAGTATGATTTAACCCCAAACTTTGTATATAAAGTCTTTTATGTCATATGTTTTTAAAATACTAGGGGTGCCTGGGTGGCTCAGTTGGTTAGGCGTCCCTCAGGTCATGATCCCAGGGTCCTGGGATCCCATGTTGGGCTCCCTGCTCAGCAGAGAGCCTGCTTCTCCCTCTCGCTCTCCTTGCTGCTCTCTCTACCTGTGCTTTCTCTCTCTTTTTCTGTCAAATAAATAAGTAAAATCTTAAAAAATAAAGTATTAGTGGAGTCTTTTGATTTTTTTCTTAAATTCTTTTAGGCTCACATCTTTTTAAAATAAAATTGCTCTATCTAGTTACAACAAAAATTCAGTTTCATTTTCTCCAAATATTAATATGGGATTATTTCTGTGTTGTTTGGTTTATATTTCGTAAATTTCAGTTCATGTAAGACCCCACATTGTTTTCATTCACTTCAACGTCGTTTACAGAATTTACCATTCCCCCTCACCTAGTTTGCAATGCCACCTTTAATCTATATTTCTACATAAATGTGTGGATTTGTCCCCTGTTTTCTGTTCCATTAATTTTACTTGTGTCTGCCAGTGCCAACCTATACTGTTATCATTAATGTATTCTTACAGGATATTTTATACCTTTTAGAGAAATTTTTCCTTTTTTGCTTAAAAAGAAGAACTACTTTTATACATTGCCTCTTCCAGGAGAATCACATAATTAGCTTGTTGAGATCCACAAAAAATTGTTTGGATTTCACTGAACTCATAAGTTAATTTACTGGAAATTAACTTTGTTACAGTATTAATTCTTTACAGCCAGAAATTGAGTGTTAATCTCCATTTATTAAAATCTTTTTTATTGACCATCACATTCTCATGTTTCAAAGAATTTTTAAAAATAAAAAAATATATAAACAACAAAAACTTTAAAGAATTCTAGCTATAGTAATGAAATGGAAGGAGACAAACATCTTCGTTGAAATAAGGCATAACTGAAAAAAAGAAGTCAGAACTGTATTGAAAGGAGACTAGAATAATAGGAGGACTTGATTCTGCATTACTAGATATGTGATAACATATTTCATCTCTTTTAAGATGCAAATCTTTCCATCTGTTTACTCTGAACATCTCTGAAATTGTTATGTGCTATGCAATCTATGCATCTTAAAATGGTTTTCAGCAATCATGACATAGTTTTCATTGCCTGTGTGCATGACCAAAATTTGGCCATAGCTGGTTATTTGTTATGACATCAATTGATCTATAGACATAATTAAAATATATTGTGTATACTGAGTTTCATCACTGTTTTTTAAAATTTCACTATGATTTAAAGGTGAAAAGTTACTGTGTACCTAGAAAGGCAACAGAAGAAAGCAACGGGGACATAAATTTTGCTATTTGTAGAACAAATATTTCCATTAGATGAATAAGGCCATTCTGCACTTTCTTGCAAAGCTGCAACTGAGTGCCTTCTGAGAACCAAGAAAGGAAAAAGTCCATGGTAGATGATGTGTGAGGTTTTGTTACTAATATAAATGTTGAAGTATTGTGTATCATAGACAAGAAACAGTAAGCATCAGAATTTGTAGAATGGATGTGTAGGACTTAAAGAAAAACTGTAGACACAACTGTTGGGCATATTAAAAATGCTATGTCCCCAAGGAGGATATTTGGTAGGAACATATGGGTAATGATGATAATTGAGATGATTTGAGAAGAGTTGAATGCTGAATGGGAACACATTTGAACTAGCATATGTCACTTATATGCCCTAATGAATGCCTCCCAAAATTACATGATTGCAGAAAAAAGTCTAACAGAGATCTTTCAAAAAGTTAACACAAATTTAAAAACTTAAGGGGTAGGGGCGCCTGGGTGGCTCAGTCGTTAAGCATCTGCCTTCGGCTCAGGGCCCCACATCAGGCTCCTCTGCTGGGAGCCTGCTTCTTCCTCTCCCACTCCCCCTGCTTGTGTTCCCTCTCTCGCTGCCTGTCTCTCTCTGTGTCAAATAAATAAAATCTTTAAAAAAAATAAAAAAAATAAAAAAAACTTAAGGGGTATAAATCACCAGTTCTTAGTTTAATTGTACACATTTTTTCTCAGTAGTATATAAAATAATAATGATTCTTAAAATGGATAGTGATTTAGATGAGATGGCATTATTTCATATCAGTTAGAATCCTCTTATTTTAAGTAAAAAAGACTGAAACTTGCCTAAACACTAAAGGTAATTACTTTATTTAACTATGAAGTCCAGTTTTCCAGCTTGATTCAATAAGCTCTGAAGCAGGTGTCACCAAGGAATTGACTTCTGCGTCCTCACCCTACTTCCACATTGCGGACTTCATCTCCAGGTTAGCTCTATTTATAATGTCAAGACAACTCCCAGCAGCTGCTGAGCCAACAGGCTTTTTCCTCATCCATCAGGATAAAGTGGGGAAATTGCCTTTAGGAATTCAGAAAAAGTTAGCAGATAATTCCGGACCGCTTAAGTCACATGCACCATCCCTGGATCCACAAAGGTTACAGGGAGCTCTTGGACTGACCAGAAGAAAGGGATATGGAAGGCACACAGGGAAGGTGACTAGCAATGATGAGAAAATACACTTATTTACCAAATATAGCAGGCTCGTTAATTTCCTGTGCATATCACCACACACATCAATGCTCTCTTGCATTTCCAACTGCCAGTACCCACATCTCCTTGCCTAAGGACCTTTTTGGTCTCCGAAATCCTCTTTATCCACAGGCTCAGTGGGCCAGTAGGTACAGAAGTTAATGTCCCCAGTGTTGGTGGATAAATACTCCAGCTCCTAGCTATTTTGTCATTTGGGTGGGAAATTCTAAAGTGCACATATAACTGTGGCTCCCAGAGCAAGATTAAATCCCAATAGCTGAGTGGTAAATAAACTGATAACACATTGTTTTTTGATTGCTTTTCCTTCCTGTCTCACTTCTCCGCTCCCCTTCCATTGTTTCCTTCTCTTCCCAAATGAACTCTTTGCACCGCTATCTGTGGCTCAAGCTCTGCATCTGGGGAAACCCAAACTCAGACAGTGATGTTAAATCTTCACCTTTCTCTCGCAGTTGTTTAAAAGAAAGTGTTTATTTTGTAAGACATAGCTGAACCTTGGCTTCTCCTTGGATAAAAAGGAAATAGTCATGCTTGCCCCATGTTCTTGACATGATTATTGTGGAGATCACATAAGAGAACGTATATAAAAATGCTTTGTAAGATGCTGTGCAAATGAGAATAGCTATAGTTATAATTACCATACACTTTAGAAAAATAAATCCCTCAATTATTGGCAAGTAAGCAATAAATAGTATTTATCAGTGGTGGGATCCTAGGCAGTGCCCTCTGCCTTCTCTTGAAATCAAAAGGACAAGAATTAATAAAAAATTAGATGATTCATCACAAAGGGATTACCTAAGGCATCCCTTTGTGTAGGTTACAGCTGCCCATTTATTTGTTGTTAATACCAGAGACCTCTCAGCAGGAAGGGAGCAGAAAGTAAACCGGGAAAAACTGCTAGAAAAGGGCAAAGGGAAGCCACCTGCTGGGCACTGCTCACTCAAAGGCTAATGGAACCTGAACTGACTCACACTTCAGGCTCCACAGGGCGGCTGAGCAAGAACACAATCCATGCCACAGTCATTTACTCAATGCAAAATAGTGGTTTCCAGGGAAAACGCAGATTGAATTGACAATAAACAGTTGCCAATTTTATGGTCATTCATTTTATTGAAGGTTGGAACTCAATACACTTTACTTTGCTCTATTTCATTTTTATTATTTTAAAATGTTATTAAATTCCAACGTATGTGTAGGAAAGGTCACAAACCACAAGTGTGCAGAGGGAGGAATTATCACAGTGTGAACAAGCTGGTAATCACCACACAAATCAAGAATTTATCAGCACCCTTCCTGCCCCTCCCGGTCACTACCCTACTATCCCCCCTAAAGGTAACCTCTATCCAGATTTTACCACCAGAGATTAATTTTACCTGATGTTGACCTTTACATAAATGGAATCATATGGTAGACATTCTTTCCTGTCTGGTTTTTCACTAAAATTTTAATGAGACTCACCTATGCTGTTGTCTTTAGCCGTATTTCATTCATTACATTGCTATATACTATTGAATTATATGATTTTACAATGAGTTGTTTACCCTTTCTACTGTGATAAACATTTAGGTTGTTTCCTGTCTTGGGCTATTATTACTAAATCTATAATGTATATTCTCATATAAGTCTTTTTATGAATATATGCTCTCATTTCTCTTGGGCATATTCCTTAGAATTATTGGGTCATGGAATGGATATATGTTTAATCTCATTAAAAGTGATATTTTTCCAAAGTAGGTATGCTTTTTACAATCCCACCACCAATTTATGAGAATTCCATTGCTACGCATTCTTGTAAACACGTGGTATTGTCAGTCATTTTTTATTTCACACATTGTGATGGTATCTCATTTGCTTTAAAATTGCATTCCACTGATTACTAATAACTTGACATCTTTTTAAAAATTTTGGTCATTTGGATATCTTTTTTTGTAAAGTGTTTGCTTGAATCTGTTGTCCATTTTCTACTGATTTATCATCTTTCCCTTATTAATTGGAAGTTTCTACTTATAGGGGCACCTGAGTGGCTCAGGCGGTTAAGGGTCCGACTCTTGGTTTTGGCTCAGATTGTGATCTCAGGGTCATGAGATTGAGCCCTGCATCAGGCTCTGTACTGAGCAAGGAGTCAGCATGAGTTTCTCCCTTTCCTTCCACCCTCTGCGTCTCCCCAGTTCACTCTTTCCGTCTCTCTCTAAAATAAATTTAAAAATCTGAGAAAAAAGAAAGATTCTACATATACCATGGATACAAATAATTTCTCAGTTCCAGCCCCACATTGGGCTCCATGCTCAGCACAGAGTCTGCTTGAGGTTCTTTCTCCCTCTCCCTCTGCCCCTCCCGCTCACTCTTGCTTTCTCTCTCGCTCTCTTTCTATATATAATGATATAATGTATGTATATATATACACATACACACACACAAATAAATTCTCAGTTAAGTATATTATGGCTTGCTTCTCCCATTCTGTGCCTTCCCTTTTCATTCACTTAATGTATTTCAAGGAATATAAGTTTTTTTTTAATTTTAATGTAGTCTAATACATACCATAAAGTCAGAACATACTCTTCTGTATTATCTTCTAGACACTCTATTGCTTAGATTTTACAGTACTTTAAAAATCTACCTGGAATTTATTTTGTTTATACCTAGAATCAAGATTCATTTCATCCCCTTATGGATATCCAGTAATTTGTCTTGTGCCTGAAGAACCTCCTTTGGTATTTCTTATAGTGCAGGGGGGCCAGTAATAAATTCTTTCAGTTTGTATTTGTCTGAAACTTCTTTAGTCTCCTTTTTTTTTTTTAAAACCAACCAAATGTCAGACCATTGTCTTCTGGTTTGCATTGATTTTAGTAAAAGTCAGTGGTAATACTTCCATATACTATGTTTTTTCCCCTCTCTGACTCATCTCAAGATGTGCTCGTGGCATTTAGAATAGACTTGTCTAAAACTTTCCAGTTGTAATTGAATGTTCTGGAGAGAGAGGTTCAATGTCATCAGTGGAGGGTAAAGCTTCCGCGATGATGTGAAGGCAAGAAGAAGGTGGGTTATTATAAGAAAATGAAGGAAAGTTGAGTAAGGCGACTAATTTGTCCTTGTTTTCCAGGATTTTCTCAGTTTCAACACTCAAAGCCCCACATTCTGGGAAACTCCTCAAGCTCCTAAAAATTGAAGAGTTTGCCCAGAAATATCCTGGTTTTAAAACTGACAGTCCTACATCTCAGAAAACTTCTCAGCCCTGCACAAACCAGGAGGGTTGGTCACCTGATATCAGCTTACCTCTTTCTCCATTCCTTTCCTCACTGTCCTATTTGTTACTAGCTTAATTCATCTCCATTTTTCATTTGGTTTGTTATAATGGCCTGCTAATTGGTTTTTGTGTTTTTATCATTGGCTCCGTTATTGTTCATTTTAGCAATCATTTCCAAATCTGTGAACCCCGGGTATGCCTGGCCTCTAAACTGTATTTCTTGAAACTAGCTCTGTATCTGATTTGCCTTGAGACTGAAGTTTCTTTCTGCTGTAACCCTGGTATCTGTTTCTTCTGATACTTCAAGAGACCATTTCTGGGCTGTGGGAAGTGATTTGTTTTGCTGATATCAAATGCTCTGTATTTTCTAGATCCAAAGTGCATGAACTTCCAATGCCAAACCAGTTCTAGAGCAACTTACTCTTTAGTGATTTGACAGTGCCTGATGATTTCCAACACTCACTCTGCCGGATGAGTATCTATTGTGCTCTTTTCCAGTCCAGGAGGAATTAGAGTATCCACTGACTTCTCAGGTTGCTACTTTAGGAACAAAAGTAAATTGTCCCAAGAAAAAAGTAGTTATTAAAAAAAAGAGCACAAATTGAAAATAAGGTTTGGATACAAAGTTAAAACTAGTCAAGAAAGTTGAATGGATTTTGAATTAAATGTGAGCTACAGCTATTGAAAAGTTAGGCTAGTTTCTATTCTTCGGTGGATCTTGGTTAGACATAATTCAGTTATTCTTGTCCTCCACTAATTTCTTGGATGGAAAGTCTATGCATTTCTTATCTAGAGCAATTTTCTAGAAAGTAAAGAACTTGCCTAGAGAAAATTGGGGGCATCTGAACTACCTTCAACAAGTTTTGAATGAGATAATTTTACCAGGGCCAAATATTTATACCAGATCATCATCAGCATAAGAAGGGAAGTTATTCATTCTTTCTTATATTGTCTATTTCCAATTAATGACATCATTGCCAAAAACTGTCATAAAATTTTCAAGTCCCTTAACCCCTCCAGCAATGTATTTAGTATAGATTTTGGCAAATAAATTACTTGGTGACTAGAAAACCATAGACTTTGTGGTTGAACATCATTGCTTAGAGGTTATTTAGTGAGACAGCTTTTGAAGTTGTTATTTTTCTTTCACAGCTGATAAACTTTCTTCAAATAAAATCCTGTGCAGAAATGCAATGTATAAAAGTAAAAAAGAAACATTTCTCTGAATGAGGCATGGAAGCATGATTGCTCACCATTTTCTCCTCCCCCAGTATTTGCAGTGTTATGAAGAATCAGAATTATTAGAATTTACAATAGCATTATGCCAAGTTTGCACAAAATTGTAAAGTTAACATGCCCACCAACTGTATGGAAAATTGTTCCCCAAATCATATTCTTGCAAAGCACATAGCAGAAATGTATAGTTGCCCTATCAGCTTGAAATTGGATACATCATATATTATAACATTTGAAAAAGCTCAAAAGAACCTTCCAAAAAATAGTATTTTTTTCGAAGAAAATTATATTTTAAGATTGCTGTATAAAAACCACCCTCAACTGGGGTGCCTGGGTGGCTCAGTTGGTTAAGCATCTGCCTACAGCTCAGGTCATGATCCCAGGGTCCTGGGATGGAGTCCCAAATCAGGCTCCTTGCTCAGTGGGGAGCCTGCTTCTCCTCTCCCTCTGCCTGCCACTCCCACTGCTTGTGCTCTCTCTCTCTCTCTCTGTCTGCCAAATAAATAAATAAAATTTTTGAAAAATAAATAAAATAAAATAAAAATCACCCTCAACTTATGCATAAAATACCTATTTGAAATGGTGAAGTTATCTCTTTAAAATTTATCTTTATATACAAAATAAGAAAAACAAGCATAAAAACAAACTTACATTTTTTTTTTACTGCTACAGATTTTAACTTGCAGAGGTACATACTCATTTTTGAATCAGTTATTTTTTTCGTATGCTTTGTGTTCTAAATCTGTGGAATCCCTTCCTCCAATCAAATTTTGTGGAAGCTCAACGTGTACAAAAATCTGAGGTTGAACTCTACTGATGAAAGTGGGGTTAGGATTCTGGAGCCCTGACTGGTTACCTCCCCAGCAGCATGCCTGCTTTCCAGCCCCCCGAGAATCAGTCTTGGAAGGGCCCAGACCTCCTCTTGTCAGTGAGGAAGCCACTCCTCAGAGGCTGTTAAGAAGAGTGCTTAGGGGCGCCTGGGTGGCACAGCGGTTAAGCGTCTGCCTCCGGCTTAGGGCGTGATCCCGGAGTCCTGGGATCGAGCCCCACATCTGGCTCCTCCACTATGAGCCTGCTTCTTCCTCTCCCACTCCCCCTGCTTGTGTTCCCTCTCTCGCTGGCTGTCTCTATCTCTGTCGAATAAATAAATAAAATCTTAAAAAAAAAAAAGAGTACTTAAGGACGCAGGCTCTGGAGTCAGTGACAGCTAGAATTGAGTCACATCCCTTCCATTTATTAATTCGTCAATCTGATCTCTCTGTGCTCCAGTTTCCTCATCTGAAAAATAAGAGCAGTTGCAGCAGCTAGTCTCCAAAGCAGGATGCCATCATTTTTTGTCTCTTTCCGGGCCAATGTTGCTCCATCTATTAAGTGGTAGATTCTATTTCCCATCCCCTTGAACATAGGCCAGACTTGTGAATTCCTCTTACCAAGAGATTATATAGGAAATGACTCTACATCAGTTCCTGTAATAAACCTGAAGAAATCTGGAGTCCCTGGTCAGGAAAGCCAGCTGACATGCTATAACGAAACTCAGATGAGACTATTGAGGTGAGAAGAAAATCAGGTAGTGGTAGAGAGGTCCCAGGGAGGAGCACTGAGACCCCGGAAATCCGAGGGGTGTCTTCATGGACCCTCCCGCCGAGGCATCCACCAGCGAAGCCAGAGGAGTGAGTGATCCTGTGTGGAAAGAGAACCATCTAGCTGAGACATGCCTGAGTTCCTGGCCTGCTCAACAGTGAGAAATGGTAAATTGTTGTGTATCAATCCACTTAGTTGAGCTTATTATGTAGCAACAGATAACTGAAACGAAAATAGAATGTATCCCATGCGGTTGTTGTAAGGATTAAATGAGATAGCAATAATAAAACAATTAGCACCCTATAGGGGAACATCACAATTAAATTCAACTGTGGTTAGGGATTGGACTGTGAGTCAGAATTCAAGGGACCTTTCCCTTTTGGGGGCTTACATTCTAGAAGAAGCAGATGGAAATAATAAGTAAATTATATAGTTTGTTAGAATGTGTTAAGTCCAACGGGGGAAAATAGAGCAAAGTAGATTGGTAATGTGGGGTTGGAGGAGAGAGGAGACAGTTTACAGTTTTGGATAGAACGACCAGGGTAGGCTTTATTGAGAAGATTAAATGTGAGGAAAAGAATGGAAGGGGATGGGGACGCTTTCTGTGCCTGTATCAGAAAAGAGCCTTGCAGAGAAAGGACAAACTCAGCAAGGCAGGAGAATGCCTAGAGTGGTCAAGATGCAGTGAAGAGGTGGCTATGGCTGGAACGCAGTGGATATAGTGGGGCATGGTAGCAGACAGTGTTGGAGAGGGGTGTATCACCTACCATGAGGTCTTTGGCTGTCCTGGAACATTCGGAAAGAGATGTTCCGTGTAATGAAGGCAATGCTTTTTTCTTTCAATGATGAAATGGAAGTCCAGCAATTGTTAACACTTATCACTACCTGCAATCATCTTGTTTTGTTTGTTTATTGTGTATTCTGCCAGTCCTATGAAAATGAAAGGTTTACAAAAACACAAACCTAAAGAATTCCTGTCATAGAGTAGATGATCAAGATATATTTTTGTTTAAGGGAATTCATGGATGAAAAAACTTATTGGTAACGAACATCTCCATACTCCATAGTTTACAAAATACTTTAAGGTTAGTTATCTCAATTTAACCTTACAATACTGTCAGGAAAATGATATTATAATTCCATGTTATAGACGTGGAGAGATGCAGAAAGTTTAAAGGTCTGGCCATTGGCATCTCCCTGAGGGCCACATGCAGGGAGCTGGGGGAATTCTAGGGAGTCAAAGTGTTTGTGTACTGTCTTTTTAAAAATTTTTGTATATTTATTTGTCAGAGAGCGAGAGAGAAAGAGTACAAGCAGGCAGAGCAGCAGGCAGAGGGAGAAGCAGTCTTCCTGCTGAGTAAGAAGCCTGATGAGGGACTCGATTCCAGGACCCTGGGATTAGGACCTGAGCTGAAGACAGATGCTTAACCGACTGAGCCACCCAGGCACCCCTAGACTGTCTAATTTTTTTAAAGAAGCTGTGTCACATTGCATACTTTAACTTAATATTTAAAAAAATTTCAACATACATTTAAGTAAGCACAAAGGATGTAATTTTTAGCAGAATGAAATTTTGACACCTCTCTTTTAAATGTAACAAATCCCCAGGTGCCTGGGTGGCTTAGTCTGTTAAGGAATCAACTCTTTATTTTGGTTCAGGTAGTGAGATCAAGCCCCGCATTGGGCCCTGTGCTGGGTATGGAGCCTGCTTAAGATTCTATCTCTCCCTCTACTCCTCCCTGTGCACTCTCTTTCTCTCTCTCAAAACAAAAACAAACAAACAAAAAGTAACAAATCCAGGGGCACCTGGATGGCTCAGTTGTAGACCATGTGACTCTTGATCTTGAAGTTATGAGTTCCAGCCCCATGGTGTGTATAGTGATTACTTAGAAATAAATCTAATATATATATATATATATATACACACACACATATACACATATATATGTATATATAAACAAAATTTTCTTTGACAGTAGGAAACTACAAATTTCATTTTACCTCCTTGAATGCATATTTCCATTCCAATTCCTTCATAGGATTTTATCTTAAAAATGTATTTTTATATTTGAAAGGCTTGAATTGATCACACTATCAAAATTCTCTGTAACAAAATGGTGCATATAAATTGAAATTTAAATATTTCATTTCTTATGACAATAAGGCTCCAGATCGAGTTATCTTTATAGTTATTATTAATAGATAGCTAATAAAAGTGACATAGATGTATTACAAATGTTAATAAATAATAAGCATAAAAGGAAAATTTATTGCATTTCTTAAGGAGATGGGTAGGGATTTTCTTTATGCATGCTGGGTACATTCTACTTTCTTTTTTTTTTTTTAAACCCAGGGTTTGGCATCAGTTTTACTCCTAGTTAATGTCTTTTTCTGGTGTAAGTACTAAGAAAACATGTTTGCATAAGTAAATAGATGGGAGTGAAAAGAGCTATGTTACTAGGAATGACCCTTGAATTCTTTGACAGCTCTTCCAAGTTAAACAATAAAAAATACTTAGTGATCTACCACCAAGAATTATTTTAAATCATCTATAAGCTCATAATTCACTTAGATAAATTGTGAAAAGTAGAGAATTCAGAAAAGGCCTGACTTGAGAAGGGTTTGCTACCTTTGCCTTATAGTTACCCACTTGCTCGGCACCTGCACTGACATTTAGAAATGATTCGTTGTGTGCACCAGAGGAATTTCTAACTTGGGCACAACACAGTGATACAAGGCATTAGTGAAAAGGTGTGCTGAGGGGTGCTTGGAAAAAGGAAGGCGAGAGAGGAGAACTTGTGAAGTATTTTCTAGCTAGATGAGCATACATATGGAAGTTGAGAATTTGGAAATTAATTCTCTTAAAAATGACTATGTGCCCATGTGTCGCTCGGGAACTCGGTGATTGCCAGAGCCCAGTTTGAAGACTGTTTCCAAAAAGGACAGGCTGCACAATGGCCCAACGTGGGAAGGTGCAAGTGTATATAGTAATCACAAAATACCCCTAGAAGGGTGGCCTCAAAGAAATGAGGTAGGAGAATGAGGCCAGAGACCGAGAAATTTCTTTAGAACAAGGGCACAAAATGACTAAAGCGGGTGGTTCAGGACCAAAGTTCTAGAGCCCTAGACCTCTGGGGATGGAAATGAGTGTGGGAGCAACAGAGATAGGGTTGGGTGTGGGTGGGGCTTTAAGGAGCTGGCACCTCCAGATTATTTTGAATTTTTAGGTGAAACTTCTCTTAGAATCCTGTGGGAAAACGTGATAGATAGGAGAAAGGAATAAGATTGCACAAGAAGGGCCTTGTAGTGGAAATCATATGGCTTTGAATGCTAGGTGTGCCTGTCCCGTATCTATTGCAGCCAAGTAAAACAAGAGAGACCATGTAGAGCTATGCAACCTCACGTGGCAGGTACGAGCTATGTGAGGCTATCAAGCACTTGATATGTGGCTGGTCAGAATTAAGAAGTGCTGTGCATAAAACACAAACCAGATTTCAAAGATTTAAAAATGAAGAAAAAATGTGAGCTAACTCATTAATGATATTTTGTATTGACTGCATCTTAAAATGGCAATTGAGGGATATACTGGGTTAAATAAAATAGATTATTAAAATTAATTTCAACTTTCTTTTAACTTTTAAAATGTCAGTATTAGAAATGTTAAATTATACAGGTGGCCCATTTTCTCTTGGACTGCATTGGGCTGGAGTTTCTACTCTAGCTGAGGAATTTTTTTGAATCAAAATCATTTCTGGATAACTTTAAAGTCATTTAAAATTTTATTATGAAAGAAAATAAAAAGATATGGGAAAACAATAAGGTCACTTTATAGTTTTTTTTTAAAGATATAAATGCGTAAGATATATTAACTAAATAAAGCATTATTAAAACTGCACAGTTGGGATGCCTGGGTGGCTCAGTCTGTTAAGTGTTTGCCTTCAGCTCTGGTCATGATCCCAGGGTCCTGGGATCGAGTCCCACATTGGGCTCCTTGCTTGGCGGGGAGCCTTCTTCTCCGTCTGCCTGCTCTGCCTGCTGCTCCCCTTGCTTGTGTTCTCTCTCTCTCTGACAAATAAATAAATAAAATTTAAAAAAAAAAACCCTGTACAGTGGTTTACGATTCCAAATTTTAAAAAAATTAAACACATGCATAAATAAATTACTGTAAAAGTTCATAATAGTATCAATAATAGATTTTTCCTGAATAGTGGGATTTTGTGAGATTATGTCTTTTTATTATATGTTTATATGTTTTTATTTTCTAATAATCCAAAATAGACACACATTATTTTTATTTTATTATTATTTTTATTATTACTAACTTTTAAAAGAGTGTAATAGGAAGATGTCCTTTCTTTATCCACTTATAATATATTTAATAAAAATTATATGGGGTGCCTGGGTGGCTAAGTCAGGCTTAATCTGACTCTTGATTTTGGCTCAGGTCATGATCTCAGGGTTGTGAGATCCGTGCTCAGCAGGGAGCCTGCCTGAGAATCTCTCCCTCTGTCCCTCCCCCTGCTCACACGTGTGCTTTCTCTTTCTCAAAAAAAAAAAAAAAAAAAAATCATATGTGGAAAAATGAACAGAAGCATTGAGAATTGTTTATTTCTATTATTTGGAGTGGTATACAATAGCATAACTAAATTATATGATAGATGATAAATATTTTAGGAATAACTTAAAGCTTCATTCCCTTATTGTCCATTAGCAATTAGGACTTGTTGCTCATTTCCATTATAATAAGCTTCAAAGTAATGGGAGTCAATGATTAGGCAATATTAAGTTTTCTTGAAAATACCAGGAGAGAAGAGCCATGAAAAGAATTTACTCAATTTTTCAAAAACATTACCTGCAGGGAAAATCTAGCTACTTGGCTGCCACACAAAAGCCCAAGTGTGTAAAAAGCATTTCATGGAGCTGATCCCAATACAAAACCAAAACAGAATTAATTGATTTGCAGATCTCTGCTACAGCTCCAAATGCCCAGCTATGATTTAACAACACAGAACGGAAAGCGAGCTGAATTCTCCCAGAATTACATCCTTAATATTTAATTTAAAAAATTGTTTTTAGTTTGCTAGAGCAGTAATTTTCTAATTTTACTCAGTTAACCCAAAGCAAATTCTGTAGTCTCCCAAAGCACCTAATTTATAATCAAGAGCCATTCTAATGAGTCATTGTGAACCCATTTACAGGTATATCTCAAACATCCATCCCTGGCTCATAAGCTTCTTTTTAAAAAAGATTTATTTATTTTATTATTTTAGAGAGAGAGCATGAGCAGGGGGAGGGGCAAAGGGAGAGGGAGAGAGAAAATTTCAAGCAGACTTCCTGCTGAGCATGGAATCCAACTCGGGGCTTGATCTCACCACCCTGAGATCATGACCTGAGCCGAAATCAAGGGTGGGATGCTCAACCGAATGAGCCATCCAGGCACTTCTGGTTCATAAGCTTCTCACCGCATGATTCGTTTACAAGGTGAAGACATCCAACCCAATATATGAGAAGCACTGATGTCTGAAGCCTTCTGAGTGGCAATGGCAAAAAGGCTGCTTAATTAAGAAATGCAAAGTAGTCTAAACCCAGCAAGAGGGCAACCATTCAGCATTCATTCTGATCACAGATCTGCTCTTTAATCTTCTACAACTCATCAACTTCTTTCTTTCCGTAATAACGACTTTATTGGTTCTTGTTTCTCTTGAGGCTTGAGAATGGAAGAAGAGAGGTCTATGAAAATTTCAGGACTGCGTCATGGATGCTGTCTTTGTCCAGTGATTCACTTCAACGTGCATGACTACTGGGCCAACGTTGTCAGCTAAGGAAGGCTCCTCTATTACACCTTTGACTGCAGCTGGCATCATAAGATACAAGGAAGTTGAAATAGATGTGGGTGAAAGTGGGTGGAAAAGTGCTATTTTAGAAAATGTGATATGTGCTATAATGGAGAGTTGTACATATGTCCAAACTGCCCTGAAAGCACAGAGGACAGAGCAATTCAGGGCACTGCTGTTCTGCTCAGCCAACAGGGTTTTGGGTTTGGGCAGTTGTCACAAAGAGCCGTGGCATTTGGGGCCGTTCTTGCCAGGCAGAGAGCTAAAAGGAAGTGGGGTGAAGGTTCTAGATGGCTGGGTTCTAGATGGTGAGTAGATGGGTAGTGGGGCTGGAGAATTTTAACTTCTCACAAGTTTCCAGGTCAGGCTGATTCTGATTCACTTTTCTAGGCCAAGGGAACAATGAAAATATAATCAGTTCTATGACAATGTCCCCCTTTCTTGCCATCAACAATCTATAATACACACACACACACACACACACCGACCAAGGGAAAAGAGAGCTTGGTGTCATGTCTGAAGCTAATCCAGCCCTTACAAAGCATTCCTCTGAGATTTCGGCTTTGTCCTTACCGGTTTCGTGGAACAGCTCAGTCAGTCACTGGCAGCCTCTTCATCTCCAGTAGGCCCTGAGGACGGCAGTTTGAAAGCTGGAATAAGGAGGACTTGAAATGCAAGAACTGGACGTGCTCTACAACACTGCACAAGTGTAGTTTCTCTTGTTGTCTGGAACACCCTTGAAGGCAATGGAGCTGTTAGAACATCACCTTCTTCTAAGTTTAGACCTTATTGATTATGAATATTTGAGAATGAATCTTTGCTTTCATTGTGTGTGAATGTGTTTCTATGATCAGTTGCCCACTGAAGACCTGAACACAACAACAAAAAAGAAACAGTTGTGATTCACAGTTGCTAGGAGATCTTGAAAATTGTTGAATTTGGTGGGATTATGCCCAGCCTGAGCAGTGCTGGGTAAGCGTAAAGATTTTATTTATTTATTTATTTATTTATTTATTTATTTATTTATTTATTTATTTAGAGAGCATGAGCAGGAGGAGGGGAAGAGGGAGGAGAGAAAGGGAAGCTCAAGCAGACTCTGTGGCCAGTGTGGAGTCTGACGGGGGACTAGATCTCACAAGCCCGGGGTCATGACCTGGGCCAAAAATCAAAAGATGGGTGCTTAATCGACTAAACAACCCAGGCAACTTAATGCTGGGAAAGCTTAGAACACCAAAGTCAAACTGAACTGTTCTTTCAGAGTCTCCAGGGAAGTAGCCCAGATTGAGTAACTCAGAACTGAGGAAATGAAGCCTGGGGTGGAGGGGGGCGATGAAGGCTGGGATAACTCTAACAACCGGTAGCTCAGGGCTGAGGTTTCTCAATGACGGATTGAGATTTTCATACCTGAGGGTTAGTTACTGTTACTCTGAAAACAAAGCAAGCCCAAAATAAAGGGAACAAGAATTGCAATGCGGGGAACACCTATAAGCATATTCTTTGTGAAGGGTTTTAATTCTTAGGTACTTTTCCCTTTGACCATGGGAAACACAACAGTTAGTTCATAGTTTTAAATTCTTTTGCTCTCATTTAATTTGCTTTAGCTTTTCCTCAGCCTTCAAAGTTGCCGGACGTGTTCATATAACTGTGTGGGGTCTTCTCAAAGGAAATAAGGAATCTATCCATAAGAGGAAACAAGTCACCTTCATCACCTGCACCTCAAGAAAGCCTGAAACGCATGGTTCTCTGACACAACCAACAGCAGAGGCGGCGTGACTTGCGGTGGTGTGGTCCAGGGCTGGGAGGAGCCCTGAAGTTTAAATGTGTCCTTTGCTTCACAGTAAATCCACCTGTTACGTTGCTCCACTTCCCTCCAAATCCCAGAACTGCTACTCTTCTTTCCTGAGTTTTACTTTTGTCTCAGGCAAGCAAGTCCCCACCTGCATGGATTGTAATGTCATCATGCGCTGAGACTTTATTTTATCGAACTATAATATGCATATATAAAAGTTCATGTTTCAAAATTGTACACTTTGATGAATTTTCACAAACTTAGCACATCCATAACCAACACTCTGGAAGGCCCTCCCTCCTTCCAGTCACTACGCCATCCCCCCACCGAGGAATCACTATCCTGCTTTCTATCTAGTAGAGTAGTTCTGCTTACAGATGTGCATTATACGTAAGAACTCATACAGTATATACTGTGTGTCCGGGTTCTTTCTTTCAATGTTATGTTTCTGAGATTTGTAGATGGTTTATTCTGTGGTGTATAGTATTACTTTGTGATTACGACAGCTTATTCTTCATCTAACTTTTGAGCATTTGTTAGTTTTGTGTTTTAGGCTAATAAAAATATTACTACCATGAACATTTTAGTATATGCCTTTTGTTAAGCATCTGCACGCACCTGTTTATATACATAGGAATGGAAATGCTTTTTCGTAAGGTACCCATATATTAAACTTAATAAATTATATTAATTTATATTTTCATCAACTGGGCATGGGAGTTATAATCAGTCCACTCCCAAGATCAGAACTTGATAGCATCTGCCTTTCATGTTTTAGCAATTCTAGTAGCTGTATATAGCACCTCATTTTGCCTTTATTTGCATTTTACTTATGGTTAACAAAATAGGTTCTTTCTTTTTTTTTTAAGATTTTATTTACTTCAGACAGACAGACAGAGAGAGAGAGTGAGCACAAGCAGGGGGAAGGGGCAAAGGTAGAAGCAGGCTCCCCTCTGAACAGGGAGCCTGACGTGGGGCTCGATCCCAGGACCGTGGGATCATGACCCGAGCCGGAGGCAGACGCTTAACCGACTGACCCACCCAGGCGTCCCAGATTATTTCTTTCAAGTGTTTGTTGGGCATTTGGATACCTTCTTTTAATGACATGCCTTTTAAGTCTTTTGCACATTTTTTTATAGGATTATCTGTGATTTTATTATTAATTTATAGGAAATATTTGTATTCAAGATAAAAATGATTTGTTGAATATGCATGTTCCAAACATATTCTTTTAGTTAAGATCTTACTTTTTGATTTCTGCATGGTGACTTTTGATAAATGGAGTTTCTTAATGTAATTTATTATTTTTTTATTTTTTGGTTAGAGCTTTTTGCACCCTGTTAAAAAAATTTCTGGATGCTCTGAAGTCACAAATACATTATTCTAGTTTCCTCTTAAAGTTTTATGTTTTACTTTCCATATATAGATTTGTAATCCATCTAGAATTAATTTTTGTGTATAGGGTGAGGTAGGAATCAATATACTATTTTTTCTCCATATGGATAAACAATTGACCCAGCACTACTTGTTGAAATTAGCATCCTTTCCCTACCACTCTGAGCCATGGCCTTTGTTATGCATCCAGAGATATGTTTTATAATTTATCTGTAGTCTGAAATACAGAAATAAAGAGGGTGCCCTGGAATGAAGGACAAGAGAACAAAATTAAAAGAGACTGAATTCAGGTGCTTGAGTTTGTCACACTGATGAAGGTGAGGGCTGGAGAGACACAGGAGGCAGGCAGCAGGCAATGGAATGTCCTCCAATCAACTATTTAAGATTCTCAGAGAGCTATGTTTACAGCCTGAGATCCGTGGGCATCAGTCATGGAGGTGTTCTTTCTCATTTCAAATTTGGGATTAAAGTAGTGTGGATAATTTTCAGAAAATACGGTCTCCTTATAACACTGTATAAACTGTAATAGTAATTCCTACCTCATAGGGTTACAATAAAGACAAATGAGTATATATATTTACTCAGAAACTCAGAAATTTCCCCCACTTAAATGTAGTAATATATACTTTTAACAATATTATTATTATATTTACTATTAAGGTGTTGAATTTCCTATCCCTACATGTAATTTGTATTTTTCCCACAAATAAAATAAAATAAAATAAAATAAAATAAAATAAAATAAAAAGAAGCTCAAGGCACTTTGAAAATTCCTGTGAGAAAGCAACTGTCCAGAGACTATGCTTACTTACTGTTTAAATGTTCTGTCAGAAATCTGATGGGAAAGGGGGTAGAAATACAACCCTGCCCCTCAATATACCCACTAAGAAAAGGGCGGTTGTAATCAAATGACGTCAGAAGCCACCATTTTTACCCAAAGGAGGTCATGAAAGTTGTTGGAACATTAGTTGCTTAAAAGGAATTATGTCCATAAAGCTTGGCAGTCAGTTGTGAGCCATTGTCCCTTTTTGCTGTTTGCCTTTGCTTTTTAAAAAATATGAAATATTTCACAGATACAGAAGACTATATATTAAAAATGTAAAGAAAAATGATAAATAAAACATACATATCCAGGTTAAGAAATGGTCCATTGCCTTGATGTTTGAAGATCCTGTTTGCCCTTAGCCATTCTTTACCCCATATCCACAGGTGGACACCATCAGGAACACTGTTTGTATCATTCCCACGAATTTCTTTATCCTTTACCACATAAGTATTTATGATTAAAATGTATTATTTTGTTTTGCATGGTTTTAAGCTTTAATAGGATGATATTGTATGTCCTGTTCTGGAACTTATTCTTTTGGTTAAAGTTTTAATTACAGATTTTTCCAGGTTAATTGTAGAGTGTAGTTTAGTCATTTCATTATTCAGCACTCCTTTGTATAAATACACTGCAGTGTATTTCTCTGCTGTTCTGTGGATGAGTATTTGAGTTGTTTGTATATCTTACTAAAAAATAATGCTGCTATGATCATTTGTGTATTTGTCTCCTAAAACACACACTTAAACATTTTGGGTTTTCACTGGGAAGAACTTTCTGGCTAATCAATTGTGCATATCTTCTCAAGTCTTGTAATTGTTTTCCAAAATGGTAGTAGAAATATACATGCCTAACAGAGTAAAAATGGTGACCCGTTATACCACAGACTCACCAACAGTTGGTATTGTCAGATTTTAAATTTTCTGCCAATTGTGTAAAGTAAAAGTGTATTTCATTGTGGTTTTGATTTGCATTTCCTTGATTATTATTAGTAAGATTACCATGAGTCCATGTTTGTTGTCATTCACATTTTCTCTTTTGTGAAAGCCAGTTCAGTAATTTTGCCTATTTTTCTGCTGGTTTTTTTTTTCCTATTGTATTACAAGAATTATTTATATAGTCTGCATACTAAATCCCTTGTCAATTTCAAGTGTTGTAAATATTTTATCTCTGTTTATGTTTTATCTTTTCATTTCTTCAGAAAATCATTTCATGAAAAAATATTTAATTTTCATGTTGTAAAAATTCTGTAATGTTCACAATGTTGTCATCATTTGTATTTTTTTTTTAAGATTTTATTTATTTATTTGAGAGAGAGGGGATGAGTGGCGGCGGGGGCTAAAGGGACAGGGGCAGAGGGAGAAGCAGACTCCCCACTAAGAAGGGAGACACACACAGAACGGGGCTGGATTACAGGAGCAGATGCTTAAACAACTGAGCTACCCAGGCACCCCTCATTTGTATGTTTTTAAAAATAATTATTTCTTTATACCAAAATTATAAAGACTTTTTACTCTATTATAAAGCACTAAAAGATTTCAGCTTGAAATTTAAGCATTTAATATACTTTGAATTGATTTTACTTTCTTCTGTATAGATAACCAATTGTTCTAGTACAATTTTTTTTAAAAAAGGTTTTATTTATTTAATTATTTAAGAGAGAGAAGAAAGAGAGAGGGAGGAGCAGAGGAAAAGGGACAAGCAGACTCTGCACTGAGCATGGAGCCTGACGTGGGCTTGATCCCACGACCCTGTGTTCTGTATGGATAATTTTTTGTGATTTGCCCTGCGTAACTGACCACCTGGTCTGCATGTACACAGGTAGGCTAAGGAATGTTGTTTGTCAGACTCATGCTGTGTGAATAACGTTGGGGGCCTGGTTGTTTGAAGTATATTATCTGGCCTCCAGGTCAGAACTGGTCCTTCTGGTCTGGACACCAAGAGCTACAAATCTTTTCTCAGACCGTCTCCTGCTCCGGGTTGGGCTACGGGAAAGGAGGCAGACACAGATAGCCCAGGTTTCTTGAAAATATAGAAACATGATAACATGGAAATGCGGCTTGCTCCAAACTGCACATAGGAGAACAGATGTTTAATTTCAAACCCTATTATTTGCCCTCTAAACATGGTCCTTATGGGGATGGTCAGTTGGAAGTCTTACCTGTGGGAGGACGCTCCGCCCAGGCCTCTCAGACTCCAGCCTGGCTTCCCCACTGGGCTTCCCCAGCTAATGAAGTTGGATGTTCTAAGTACCTGATTTGATGTAACTTTGCCTTATTCTCATTTATTCTATGTGTAGATTCCTTTCCTCTTCTCTTCCTATTAGGTTTCTATAATAATAATAAAGTTTTCTTTCCTTTTTGAAACCAAAACAGGGCTGTTGTGACTCTTTTGTGCAGAACACCCTGAAATCATGACCTGAACCCAAATCAGGAGTCAGACACTCAGTCGACAGAGCCACCTAGGAGACCCTCGTGTGATTTTTGAGTAGTCTAACCACTGATATGAAATGAAAGCTCTATCATAAAATAAATTTCTATTATGATATTATTTTGTTTCTTGGATTCTTTTCCATTGCCTTGTTTATTGCTCCAAAAATACCTACAGTATCTTAACCCTTATGATTTTACAATAAGTGATATCTGATAAGGTAAATCTATCATGCTGTCCACCATCTTTAGTATATCTTATCTATTCTTGGTCTTTTGTTTGTCCAACTATGTTTAGAATTTGTTTGTTAAGACTAATAAAAATACTGTTGGAAATGTTGTTAGAGTTGCTTTGAACTATAGATCAATTTGAGAAAAAGAGCCACCATCATTACATTGTACATTCTTAAACTATGAACATGGTATGACTCTCCATTATTTAGAATTCCTGTATTGTCTTTAAAAAGACTTTCTTATTTTTCCCAGAAATTTTTTGCACATCTTTTGTTAGATTTATTCCTAGGTTCCTTATATTTTTATGGCATTTACTTAATTTATTACTTTAAAGATTTTTAAAAAGTTTTTTTATTTATTCATTTATTGAAGTTATCTCTACATGCAACATGGGGCTCAAACTCACAGCCCTGAGATCAAGAGTTACATACTTTACTGACTGAGCCAGCCAGGCACCCCATTTTTATGACATTTTAAATTAAATTTTTACCTTTGCCCTGGTATTCAGAATGAATCCAGCAATGTTGTTAAATTCTCTTCTTCTTTCTAACAATTTATTTGTAGACTATTTTGCTTTTTTTTATTTAGAAAATAGTCTCATCAGCAAATAGAAAAGTTTTTTTGTTTCTTTTGGAAAACATGTATTTTTATACCTGTCTATTTTCTTATTAACTGGCTAAAATTTCCAGTACAATTCTAATCATAAGTTCTAAGTCTTGTTTGACTCTGATTTTAAAATAAATACTTTTAGTATTTAACTGTAAGTATGATGCTTTTTCCTGAGTTTTCTTTTTGGCAATTTCTATGTCAGAGTTGTATCCAGATTAGATTCATTGCAATTTATATTCAGAAAGTCCAAAACAAGAATAGTTTATCGACATGGGGATTTATTCAATTATTTAAAATAGTGCAGAAATAAGCAGTCCAGGGATGCATACAACAGCTACAAAAAATTATGAGAAATGCAGCTCTTTAATCTTTTCCTCCACTACTCCTCACACGAATTGTCCTTTCAAGGTCATTTCATCGCCCCAAATAGCTGCTGGGTCTTCAGTCATCACAGCAACAATTCTAGAAACAAGAAGGAAGAAGTTAGTGGGGGGAGAAAAAGGAAGAAAAAAAGGAAAGAGAAACAGAATCAGTTCCCGTTAAGAGGACTTCTAAGAGGTCTCACATAAAACTTGCCCTTATCTTTCATGGACAACCGAGCAGCTACAAGTGACGTTAATAATGTCATTTTATTGTAGCTTACATTGCTATTCTCTTCCAAAATGTAAGACTATTTACCAAAGAAAGGAGATAGTGGATAGTAAGAGGCAAATCACAGTCTCTGTCTTTATGAGCTTAAAGAAGATCCAAGCTATTCTTTGATAATTTTTTTAATCATAAATATACATTGACTTATACTGAGTGCTTTTATGCATCTATTCAGATGACCACATTTTTTCCTCTTTCACCTGTTAATGTTGTGAATTACATTAATTGATTTTCTAATTTAAATGTACTTTGCACACCCAGGATAAACTCAACTTGGTCGTGATATATCTTCTTTGTATACTGTTGGAATTGACTTGCTAATATTTCGTTTAGGGTTTTTTCATACATATTGATGAGTGAGATCAATTTGCAAGTTTCCTTTTTCATTATGTCCTTACTGATTTGGGTATCAAGGTTATACTATCTCATAAAATTAATTAGAAGGAGTTATCTATTGTTTAAGATTTAAGTTATCTGTACCTTGAAGTTTGGGTAGAATTTTCTAGTAAAACTACTTTTTGTCTTGGGATTTCCCTTGTAAGAAGATTTTTAACAATGAAGAGTATTAATTTTTTGAAATTATTAATTTTCTTTTTGTTTTTGAATCCTTAAAACTTAAAATAAGGACTCTTTTCAACTCGATTGGTTTTCTAATATGTTATAAGCCGTTTGCTTACAAGGATCATGAAATACAGCTCAAAACCCATATGTTAGGGCTATGGTTGTTGGTCTTTTATTCCTAGAGGAAAAATTTTAAAACTTTTCAGTAGAATCAGCTCCTACTCAGGCCCAGGATCAAGGAGAATAGGGGTTGAAAGTGTCCGTACAATAAGCTCGCCCCTAACCAGCAGATGGAACTTGAGATAAGCCCCTGCCTAAGCCCCATCTCTAGAGTGTCTGGATTCATTGGTTAAATGCCTGCAGATCACTCCTCGCTTGTGAAATATAGCTCTATGACTCACTTCTGTCCTGGTTCTAAATACTCTATTTGGAATTAAGCATTGAGTGCTCCTCTACTTTGTAGATGATATTTTCTCTTCCTTGAATATGTTCTATCCACTTAACTTTCCATCCCAACCACTTGGACAACCTCTGTTCTTTTCTACTTTTTCTTTTCAAACTCATACTCATGCATCTTTCCCACTGGGAGGTCCTCCAGGACATAAACAGAGTTGGACTCTCTGTCTTTTGTGTTATCACCATACCTACTACATATCCCTATGACTTCACCTTTTCCACTTAGTATTTTCAAAACTTTTTATTGAGATATGTCAGAAATGTATATATCATTAGCACACAGATCAATAACTTTTTACAAACTGTACATACACTGCATACACTGTGTTTTATATTTTTGTATCTTGGTCTCCCCCAGCAGACTCTGAGCTAATCATTAGCTCTCTATAATAATAGCTGTCTATAAGTAGCTCTAGCTAGGAATTATCACAGGGGCTGGAATAAATACTTAGTAATAAGCAAATGACAATTCTCTTTTTGTCTATCAGTTATGATTATCCAGAAATTTATTAATCTTTTTTAACAGGTGAATTTGCTACTGTTATTGCCATTTGCTGATGAGAAAACAGTTTATGTTTCTCGCTTAAGGTAAGTTGGAGATTGAATTATTGGCCCCAATGCTTCATCCTTTCAGTGATCAGGCCTGCTGACACATACTTTTGCAGTTTTTCCTATTACTAAGAGAAGAGTCTTCTTCTCTACTCTTTGACTGTGGGCTCAACCATATAACTTGCTTTGGCCAGTTGGAGATTGGCAGCTGGGATGGTAAACAGAGGCTTGAAATGTGCTTCGTACTTGGCCAAACGCTTTTATGCCTGTCATTGCCATTAAAGAGCTTTTCCTGTGTGGCTGCTGCCCCCTCAGCCTGAGCTCTAGAATGAGGCATCTGGGCCAACCAAACTTAGCCTGGATCAGCTGACCTGCTGACATAGATGATTTAATTGAACTTTGCAACCCAAAGTTTGAAATAGTCGCATGCTACTGAGAATGTACTTTACTAGCTCTAATTTAGTCAATGCTAAAAACAGTTTTTACTGACCCTCAGATCATGTTTTCATGCATGGTGAAATTCTCCTTCATCTACGATGCATTTCCTAATTGTCAATCCCGAGCTTTGGACTCCTGCCGCTATGTCTTCTATGTTCCTGCTTCAATACAAACATTTTAGAAAATATATTTAAAAATGTATTTACTCTCCATTGGATACTAAATGTGGTCACTCATCCTCTCCATGGGGGTGACTTCTTGTGATATCAATCCATTAAATGGAGGTCTACCTTCTTGGCTAGTGATTACTGGATTTAAATATGTCTGCTGTGTCCAATGCTGCAATTTGATTGACTGCCACCCTCTTTGGAAGCCAGCCCTCTAGTTACATTAAATATCACTGTTGAAGCTCTTTCCTTGTCTAATTTACTCCTCTCTCCTGTTGAGTTCATCGCTGAGGACCCACTGTGCCTTAAGAGGTAGTTAACCTGGACAGGTTATGACAACCATGGCAGCTCTTAATAGAAATTAATCAGTGGGACTCCCATGTAGTTTCAAAAAGTGGGATTTGGAGGTGTCTAGCTGACTCAGTCAATATAACATGTGACTCTTGATCTCAGGGTCAAGAGTTCAAGCCCCAATTGGGTATGGAGATTATTTTTTAAAAATAAAATGTATGTTTTTTAAAAATTAAAAAAAAAGATTTAATCATCAAGACTGGTCACAGGGCTGTCATGGCTGGTTGTACTCTATTCCAAGCCACCTGACTGGTCTTGTGGAAAGAAAATTACTATCTCCACAGCTTGATGTCCACATCTGCACACTTCTATCATGCTTCAGTAACTGATTCTTCAATAAATACATAATCTTTATAGTAGCCTAGAAATAGAAGAATGAAGGCTTAATGCTCAGTTTTATAATTCTTACTCTGTATTCATTTCTGCCATCAATGACACACATGTCCTCTTGTTCTTAATGTTAGGTATTGAGTGTTGAATTCATCATACTCCTTATGCCAGTGGCTTTCAAATGTGAGTGACGTCAGAATCACCTGGAAGAGTTATTATACTACAGATGCCTTAACCACACCTCCCCAGTGTTACTGACTTAATAGTTTTTGAGGGGGGGGCTTAAGAATTTGCATTTCTAACAAGTTCCAAGTGATGCTGGCACTGCTGGTCCAAGATGCACTAAAATCATTATAAAAATCTATGTAATATCTCTCTACTGTCTTATTTATTTCCCCATTACTTACCCCCATCTTCCTCACATAGGCATTTGTCTTAGGTCAGGTTAAAAAAGACTCTGAGAGAGGGAGTTGCAAGAAGAAGGTTTTGGTTAGAGCTCTAAGGAGACACCCTAGTTAGGAGGTGGGAGAAAGCAAGACTGGGCAGAAAAAAGAAGCTGACCCATGAAAGTTTCCACTGAGGCCTCAGCCAATGCTATGAGGGGGTGTTCTAGAGTTAGACAGCTGTTCAGAATCATCCTCAGTTGAGACAAGAAGTTGGCCTTTATAGTCCCACATCAGTCAATCATTGGCTGCAGGCAGGCAATCAGTGGGAGGAGGCATTATGTTGCGTGAGGCAGTTCTCTGACCAAGGTAGTGCCCAGGGGACATTGCTGTCACCAGCAGAAATTACCAGCATCTAGAGAATGGAAGCTTTTACTCCAAAGAGAGTTCTGTATGTGCTGACCTCCATGGTTACTTATGATATATATTGTTCGGTGAGAAAAACAGGTTTCAGAACCATGAATGCAGTATCACCCATTTTCAGAGAACAAACATCTCTGTCATTTTTATAAATTCTTGTCTTTGAGTTTGGAAAAGAACATAGGAAGACAAATACTGGGCTCTTTACACACATCACTTCAAGAGGATGGAAGTGTGAAAGGGAAGGGATTTAATGAGATTATTAACTATTTTCTTTATATTTGTGCTGTCTTAACAAATTATGTCAACATATCAATTATACACTGTTACATTTAATTAGAAAACAGATACAATGTGGCTTATTCATATTACAAAATAAATATGCATGCATCTCAGAATTCTTTTACAATGTCAATCTCTGGTATATGAAATACAAGTCAATTAAAACAAAAAAAATAAGTTTACAGGTTTTCAAAAGATCATATGTCACAAGATTCCCAGTGGTGAACCTTGAATTTGTCTTTAGGGAGGTTTTCCATCTCCCTGCAAACTGTACAGAAGTATCTTAACTGGGGCGCCTGGGTGGCTCAGTCGTTAAGCGTCTGCCTTCAGCTCAGCGCGTGATCCCGGGGTCCTGGGATCGAGCCCCACATCAGGCTCTTTCGCTGGGAGCCTGCTTCTTCCTCTCCCACTCCCCTTGCTTGTGTTCCCTCTCTCGCTGATTGTCTCTCTCTGTGTCAAATAAATAAAATCTTTAAAAAAAAAAAAAGAAGTGTCTTAATTTCCCAACATACTCTCCAATACTAGGTAACATCAGCCCTTGGTATTTTAGACATTTTCGGGGACATAGGGTGATCTTCACCAAGGTTTTATTTTGCATTTCTCCGATGGCTGGTGATGTTGAGGATCTTTACATCATGGAAGCTTCCAGAGAAAAATACAGCAGACTATCTTCCTAACTTTAGAGTAGGCAAAGATTTCTACACCAAAAAACTTAACCAGAAAAAACTGACAAATTAGACTTGCGAAAGTTAAGAATTCCTGTTCTGTTAAAGTAAGTATGCTCAGTGGTCATTTGACTTTCTTTTCTTTTTCCTTTTTTATTTTTTTGGTCGCAAAAAGCTTCATTGTTTCCATTGGGTCCACAGTTTGGAGGAGGGCTCCAGGGTGATTAAAAAGCTGCCTGGGGGCTGCAGGGAGAGGCTCAGGCAGAAGCCCTTGCACAGGGGACTGCCGGAGGGCCCCTCAGAGGCAGCTGGGCTCAGGCCGCTCCTAGTCATGCTCGAGGCTGAGCCTTTCAGGGGGATCCCAGCCTGAAGAGGCGAGTCAGGGGGTCGCCATCTTCTTGATGAATTTCCCGCCCTCCCTGGGAAGTGCTTCTCCCTGAAGTCACAGAGAGGGGGGTCTGCAGGCAGATCCCAGCGCATGCGGTTCCCGAAGGGCCCGGGTCAGGTTCTTCTCCAGGACCCGGCGGCTTCCACGGAATCCTGGGTTCTAGCCCCCTCGTCTTGGGCAGGCTTCGGCACTCCTGGAAGAGCGTGCCCAGGCTGCAGAGGCGCTGGTTCCCCATCCTCAAGAGCCGCTCGCTCAGCCCCTCGCGCTTCTCCGCGGCCCCTGGCGGTGGCCCACGTCCCCGGAGTCACTGGGTCGCGGTGGAAAAAGAAGCCCGGACAAAGGGAGGTGTGGGAGGCCCGCGGATGCCTGTTGACCAGGCGGCTGATGGGGCCTCCACTTTGTGGAATAATGCTGAGGAATCTGGGAGCGCACGGCTGGTGGCCAGGAGCTGGGCTCAGAATACGGTGTTGGCTGGTCCTGGAAGCGCGGGGGGTGGGGTGGGGTGGCCGAGATGGTTCCGACTGGAAAGGAGATTGGAGGGTGGTGGGAGGCTGGAAGCAGGGGCGTCTTGGGTCAGCTCTGGGCAAACGCTGTTGACGCAGAGACAGATCGGGGCTGCGGGCGCACCGCCGGACTATCTTTTAGTAAGTGTCTCTTAAACTCTTCAGCCATTTTTCAAAACAGCTTTCCCTGTCTTACTCATTTCTGTTATTTCTTAGTATATTTTCCACACAAGTTCTTTATCAGATATGTGTTGTGAATGTCGTCTCCCACTTTGTGGCTTGCTTTTTCAACCTTTAAAGGATGAACAGAATTTTTTTTAAAGTAAACTTGCAACATGGGGCTCGATCTCCCAACCCCAAGATCTCACATGCTCCACCAATGGAGTTAGCTAGGCGCCCCAGTGAACAGAATTCTTAACTCTCACAAGTCTAATTTGTCAGTTTTTTCTGGTTAAGTTTTTTGGTATAGAAATCTTTGCCTACCCTAAAGTGAGGAAGATAGTCTGCTATATTTTTCTCTAGAAGCTTCCTTGATTTATCTTTCACATGTAAGTCTCTGCTGTATGAAATTAATTTTTGTTTATAGTGTCAGGTTGTTGCGGAAAAATAAGAATCAGACCGGTTGAGAGACCAAGAGACACTAGGAGAAGTAGAACTCGGATTTATTTTAGGGTGGGGGACCTAGATGAGCTCGTGCTCAAAATTCTGGGCCCCGGGCAACGGGGTTACAGGGCTTTTATAGGGGACTGCAGGCAGTCAGGTTCCAAGGGCTATGCTGACTGCTGGTAGGTGGGTTTAAACTGGGGGAGTGGGGGCTGCTTTAGGCGGGAACAGTAGTGCAGGGAGTCTGTGGCCGGAAGCCTGTTTACAGAAGCAGAAAGGGCTGGTTATCTCTTGTTCCCGGTAGGGCTTCTGGTTACCTCTAGTTTATTGTTAGTAACTTTCCATCTTCTGGGGCTTCCTGGCCTGGGCCTGCTCTGGGCACTTTCCCTCTTCAAGGTTAGATGTAACATAGTGTGTTGTTTTAAGGATTCAGTGTGTGTGTGTGTGTGTNTTCAGTGTGTGTGTGTTTGTGTGTGTGTGTGTGTGTGTGTGTGTTTCAAACACTACCTGACAGTCACTGCTATCTAAATGTTAACTATTATTACCATTATTATTTGCTATTTCTAACTTTATTAATTCTCTAATGACCTTTTAGTCCTTATTTTCTTACCTATAATACTTCTTAAATTTTATATTGTTTCATTATTTAATATCCGAGTGCTTGTTTCACTTCACTTTTAACTTCTGCTGTAATGTAAAGCACTTTCACGGACTGTTTTTCTGCCCTTTAATTTGCTTCTTTTGTTTGCTTCCAAATCAGATTTTTTATCTGTCCTTTAAAAGCTTTTCTCCTTTCTTCCTTTTCCCTCTCTCCTTTTATTCTTCCTTCTCTCTCCCTTCCTTCCTTCTCTCTGTCCTGGCTTTCCTTCTCCGCCTCCTTCTTTAACCCCTTTCTTTCTTGTTTGCCACACCATGCCTCTTTCCTTTTTCATGATACTTTGGTAATATTTCCCTAGACATTTTTTTTTCATTTACTGTAATATGAAGAAATAGGTAACATTGCTTTTTTTTTTTTTTAATTGTGTTTAATGTCTTATATTTGAGCTCACTCATAGATAGCAATGTTGCCTGTTTCCTTGGGGGAGATTTCATTATATATTTTGAGAGGTCTCGCTTTTCCATGTATTCCAAGAAATTAGCCACATTTGCATCTCTGTCAACAGCACTGAATCTTTGGCCTTTCCTTAATGTTCATTGATAAGGTGCATTAGCCATTTGCAAGGTTTTCTTATTTGATTAGGTCTTTAAAATGGAGGGTTGCCTGTGGCTCAATCCATTAGGCATCTGCCTTCCGCTCAGGTCGTGATTTCAGGGTCCTGGGATCCAGGCTCCCTGCTCAGCGGGCTGTCTGCTTCTCCCTCTCCTTTTGTCCCTCCCCCTAACTTGCATGCCAGCATGCTGGTGCTCTTTTTCTCTCAAATAAATAAATAAAATGTTTAAAATGGAAAATTAGCCCCATCAGAAATTAATGTTTGATAATAACATTTATAAAATATTTTATAATTTTTAAAGCCCTTTCAAAACTAAAATTTTTTATTGAGATTGCTTTCCAAATTTCAAAATAGAACTTTTATTGTTACAAATATTGTTATTAACTTGCTTAGGAAAAAAACCCACAGTAGTTATTCCTTTATTTTTTTT